>NC_141339.1:687500-710000 GCF_037954235.1 Aulostomus chinensis
ACAGGTTAGCATCTCCCGTCTGAGTTATCACCTCCTCGCTAACTGATGCTGAATCGGCTCAATCAGTATTGCTGTTTGTTAGCTGTGACTCCATTTTCATATCAAATGACTCTTTGGTTGATGTGCTTCGGTTAAGTTGCTGTTGCCCGCTGTCATGGGTTTGTAGAGTTCTAAAAGTAGATTTCTCTCTGAAGAATCCATCGCAGCTTGAGGGGGAACCAGTTTATACTTCGAATACGTTGTAAGAGTGCTGCAGTCTTTATTTTACCCAGGAGTGGCTAAAAAACTAGCATGGTAGCGTGCCGGGGTTTGTGCAAAGTGCTCACAATGGTTGTGATCACTGTGAAGCACCAGCACATCCTGCAGACATCAGGACAGATGTGGAGAGCAGCTGTCAACACCTTCACCACACCTGCCTTCAGATCTGGTCTCAGGCAAACTCACGAAAATGATATTTGTGGTGTGTTTGTTGCTAGGAAACATCGTCACAATCCTCCCGTGACCTTCTGACCTTGCCAAGTCTGGTGTCACTGTCCCTGTCTCACACTTGGAAATGTGTGTGTGTGTGTGTGTGTGTGTGTGTTATCTGAGATGATAGTGAGACTGCCGCATAGCAACTGAGAACAGCTGTGATTTTGTGTGTGTGAAGCAACCGTCAGCATTCATCTGTGCACAACAACATAATATTGCACACTGTCACTTCCACAGCGTGATAGCAGCAGAGACAGTTGATCACCCGCACACACACACACACACACACACACACACACACACACACACACACACACACACACACAGCAAGTGGTGTCACTTCCCTAAGGATCCATTCATGTAAAACAGCGTTATTCAAACCTCCCTCCCCAGATTCGGTGGTCTCGTTCATCAACTGCAAACCAAACATCCTTTTCTTCTTCTTTTTCTCTTTCTGTGCTTTTCTCAGCACCTGATTCTTCTCCATCGCTCTCCTCTATGAGAGGAATATCCTTGGCCTGTTTGACCTGTTTACTCCACTGAGCCCTCTGTCAAACACCTGGGGCGGGCTCTTTCACGCTGCTGCAGCCAATCAGCAGCCTGGCTGATGATGACATCAGTTGGCTGAGGATCTGGCTGCTTGAGGTGATACGCTGGGGAGAGAGAGCTCTTATTGTTATGAAGATTAAGTGGTATTTGAAGGGCCATCAGAGGAGAGCCCCTTAATGAAAGTGGAGCACAGAGGGGGCGGTGGCGGCGGCAGTGGCGGGAGAGAGGGCATGATTGGAGCAAGGGGGAAGTAAGGAAGCATGAGAAGGAGAAGAGGGAGGAAAGGGGTCAGGGGAAGATAGGGCTGAAAATTCAGCAGCTGCGTCCAGACTTGCTGACTTCAGGTGTTCATGCCCTGAATGTAGCGTGAGAGGCAGGAAGTGACCAGCGATGGAGAAGGACCAGTGCAGGAATCTATGAATGAAAACAAAGGTTGCTGACTCTGATGTGTGTGTCTGTGTAAGTGTGAACGCCAGAGTTCCCCTGGCTGGTTGATGAAAGCGTGGAACGCCCTGCCTCCCAGGAAATTCCATCCTCCGCTGCTCCCACGCTGTAGTAAATCATCCGACTGGGAAGTCCAACGCTTGCTTTTTTTATTTCATGAATAAGAGCTGTCATTAGTCTTGTTGCATCGTCTTTTTCATTGACTCGGTTACCCAGAATGCTCCTGGGACGCCCCCACCGCTCTGTTGGTTGTCAGCTGTTACAGCAGTGATTTCACAGTAGAAGAAGTCATCCTGCATGCGCAGCAGCGCCTCAGTGTTGGGAGGGTCGGCACCCATCTGACGCTGAGTGACATGTTGGCTGTCACGTTTAGAGACGCGGTTGAAACGTTCCTCCGTCGGTCCCGTAGAGGAACAGGTGGTGCAAAGGGGAGGGAGCAGTGCTTTTTATAAAGACCCACCTGAGACGACTGTGTTCCTGGGGGGTCGGCCTGTGACTAACAGATTTAGACAAGAGCTGCTGGTTCTACATCCAGTACTCCTCGTCATCTGTGTGGTTCTTCATGTTCCCGACATGTCCTGCAGACCTCCTCCACCTTGAGAACACTCACATCTTTTGACCTTGACTCTCACGGAGGTTCTGGTGCTCAGAGGCAACTCTCAGCTTCACAAACAATACACAGCTGGTGGCTTTCTATGGAAGTCACACGGAGCAGATTGAGTCATGCAGGAAGTCAGGAACAGGAACAGGAGAATACAGTCAGTTTTCAAAATAAAAGGCATCAGCATTTCACCAGAACAAAACCACTCACATTGTATGTCTTTCATGGAAGGAAAGCTGCACTGCAAAGTAGGACCCAGAAACACAATTCAGACACGGAGACATGAAGGAGCATGGAGGAGCATGGAGGAACATGGAGGAGCATGGAGGAGCATGGAGGAGCATGGAGGAGCATGGAGGAACATGGAGGAGCATGGAGGAGCATGAAGGAGCATGAAGGAGCATGGAGGAGCATGGAGGAGCATGGAGGAGCATGGAGGAGCATGGAGGAACATGGAGGAGCATGGAGGAACATGGAGGAGCATGGAGGAACATGGAGGAGCATGGAGGAGCATGGAGGAGCATGGAGGAACATGGAGGAGCATGGAGGAACATGGAGGAGCATGGAGGAACATGGAGGAACATGGAGGAACATGGAGGAGCATGAAGGAGCATGGAGGAGCATGGAGGAACATGGAGGAGCATGGAGGAACATGAAGGAGCATGGAGGAGCATGGAGGAACATGGAGGAGCATGGAGGAGCATGGAGGAACATGAAGGAGCATGAAGGAGCATGGAGGAGCATGGAGGAGCATGGAGGAGCATGGAGGAACATGGAGGAGCATGGAGGAACATGGAGGAGCATGGAGGAACATGGAGGAGCATGGAGGAGCATGGAGGAGCATGGAGGAACATGGAGGAGCATGGAGGAACATGGAGGAACATGGAGGAGCATGGAGGAACATGGAGGAGCATGGAGGAGCATGGAGGAACATGGAGGAGCATGGAGGAGCATGGAGGAACATGAAGGAGCATGAAGGAGCATGGAGGAGCATGGAGGAGCATGGAGGAACATGGAGGAACATGGAGGAACATGGAGGAGCATGGAGGAACATGGAGGAGCATGGAGGAGCATGGAGGAACATGAAGGAGCATGGAGGAACATGGAGGAGCATGGAGGAACATGGAGGAGCATGGAGGAACATGGAGGAGCATGGAGGAACATGGAGGAGCACTGAGGAACATGGAGGCTCCTCTCTCTCTCTCTCGCTCTCTCTCTCTCTCTCTCTCTCTCTCACACTCACACTCACACACACACACACACACACACATCACCCCTGGCTAAAGGAATGTAGCAGAAAACGGGGGCTTGAGATAAAGGATCAGAGGCTCTCATGTGAAGCACGTCGTGTGTTGTTCTGCTGCGCCTCATCACCTGTGTTCTCGCGTCAGGACTCAGGAGCCTTTGATGAATATCTACAAAGAGAACTGAGACTTATAAAGAGCGCCAGTTTATCCAGGTATGTTATCTAAAGCCTGGTAATTTGGGAATTCAGTTCAGTCATGGGGAGATGGCGGTAATGGCGTTTATCAGCCCTGTGAGCATGAGGGGGGTAGGTGGTGAAGGGGGGGGGGTTCAGGGGCTATCGGATCAATGACTGACCGCACAGGCTGGGGTTATCATTCTATTTTCACACTGCACACATGTGAGTGCGTGTGGACTGTAGCTGCAGATCCAGCCACGTCCACGGCAGTTACTCGTCTCGTCACAGCGCCGTCACCCTCCTAGCTAATTCTGCTGGCAGGGCCTGTCAAGCAGCATACGCTGCAACATGGGCGACTTTGATGCTGCTAATGACCCCAGGACAGAAGCACCCTCTCTCCTTCACGCCCCCTCACGATAGCTGTCCTCCTCGTCCACTCCTGTCATCTGCACTCACACTCATCCTTTCTTCCTCCTGCTCTTTGTATGCGGTGATTAAAAAACAAGACGGAGTGCGAGAGGAGACTTTCTGTGCTGCTAGATAACTGGACGTGGGCAGCAGAGTGGAGGGTTAATGTGGAGACGAGCCCTGAGTCCAAACCTTCCTGAACCTTTTTTTAAACTGGGCAGCTCCAGAGATGAAGCTCTCCTCCATCACTGGAGGCCAGCCAACATGCAGCTTCCAGACAAACATAAAAGTCTCCAAAAAACACACAATGCACGATAGGAAAACACAAGTCTTGTAGCCCAGAGCTCGACAAGCTCTCCACAAGGCAACACTGCAGCGTCTGACCGGCGGCCTGCTGCCAAACCTATTTAAATCTTGACCAAACAAAGGAAAGACAGCTCCTTATTGAGCCTGCCACCAGAACCTTCATTAAGCGTGTAAACTCACAGAGAGCTTAAATCATTTTGCAGCCGGTTCCATCAAGAGGGAGCCGAGTACATCAAGGCACTTTTGCCCAATTCAGCTCTGCCCTCAGAGACACAGAAAAACAAATTCTGGGATTGCAAGCAGTCATTTTCCTCCTCCTTTGTTTTCCCAGCGATGTAAAGCGAATCAGAGAATAGCAGAGACAGACGGGCCTTCCAGTGTGTAACTGCAGCAGGGAGGAGGTCCAGCAGCACGCAGGACCCTGGTCCTCCCCTGGTCCTCCCCTGGTAGGGTCTTCAGGATGCCACCAAGAGCAGACATAAGAACTAGTCAGTTGGAAGTAAACCTCCACATCTATTGAGGTTCTTCGTAAAGGGCCCTTTGAGTTCTCACTCGGATTGGACGACAAGCCGGACCAGGTCTTCTCCATCCGCAGGGTTTCTTTTGTGGACCAGGTCCCTCGGACTAGTCTTGCTCAAGTCTGGTACCTGTGAGAGCTTGTTTGTTTCCTGCAAGCTTGATCATTCACTTTGCAGTTTGTTCTTTTTGTTATGATTCACATCCTGAATAAACCTTCAATTTCTGTTTTGATGCTCAGAACAAAATCTGTGAGCTTCCATCACTCAGAGGTGGTCTGGACCCTGACCCAACCTGACATGATCGGCATCATTCGCATGTCCTAGTCTTCCTACGGATGAGGAGGGTGTGGGAGGACCTGCTCATGCTCTCGTGTCAGCGTTAAATTCCCTCCACTGAAAGTTGCTAATTCCGTATGAGGTGATGGGCTGAAGAACAGTTCAGCTGTTCCTCTGATTAGGACAGACATGTCGCTACTTGGAAAGAATGAATAACAACACAGTGGTAACCTACACAAACACGCTGTTCTCACTTAAACCCGCCAGCGCTTGTGTGAGCCCCCATTTCTCTTTTCCATGTTATGGCTGGTTCTTGAGTTCTGAACCTTGTTCTGTGGAGCTCGACCAAACCAGGCGGCAGGAGAGGGAGGCAGGAGACTTGTGAGGACAGTTGACCAGTGATGCCTGTCCGCTTCTTTACTATTTACTTTCATCTCACACTGATTGTGAAGATTTTCCTATAAATCCTGAGTTTCTGATCTGCTGCTTCAAGCAAAGACAAATCAGAGTTTGATCCCAGTGTCGTTCTGTGCTCAGTGATTCCAATCTGCGATTTCAGCCACATTTCCAAAGAGCAGACCTAGTGGGAGCAGCCAGAGAGGGAGGACCTCTGGAGCTGGACAGGCTCCTCCACCGCTTGTTGCCATGGTTTTTTGTTGTCGTGACAAACTGTCGGCCAGTGGCCGAGAGCCTGAGCTGCTGTTTGTTAAAGATAAGTGAAAAAGCCAGAGGGGAACGAGAGCCGGGGACAGAGACAGACACAGAGATGAAGCTCTGCCTCGTTTCTTCCTCTCTGACTGCAGGACACCAGCCCAAAAACTCTGGCGACCTCACAGCTTCATCCAGGGAGGGGATCCTGATGGACCCGCCCCCCGGGTCAGCTATCAGAGCTGGCTGGAGGAGCACTGGGAGCTTTGATATGAGTTAGTGTTTCTAGCAGATCCTCCCTCGCTCCCTCTCTCTCTCTCTCTCTCTCTCTCTCTCTCTCTCGCAGTTTTGTAAAAGAGCAGCCACCACCAACAGGGAGCTGCTCACTGTCAAAGAGGAGACAGGGAGGCCTTAGAGGGGCGAGCGAAGGCTGGGGAGGAGGCGGGTGGTGTTTCTGTTACTGTTGGCGTCAGCAGCGTCTGAGTTCAGTGTCGTCTGTCTACTCAACACATCCTTCACACTTCAGATACAGTTTCTTACTTTTGCAGTGTAGCAGCTTCAGATATGCAAATCGAAGGGAAAGTTCAGGGGGACGTTCTCAGCGTGCCTCCTCGCTGGCTCTCCGCGGTGGGAATATCGCGCTGCCCTTCAGATGCAGATGGATGAGCGTGTTCTGCTGCTTCGTCGGCACTGAGGAGAATCGACGTCAGTGTAACAGGGACAACGTGACCTGTGGGACACCAGCACAGCTTCTAGCAGCGTCACGGTCACTTTGACAGCAATGAAATCCTGGTACCGCCGTCATGTCTGCGTGTTAATGATGGCCCTAGAGCTGAGAAGCTGTTAGCTTAGCATACATGTAGCATGGAAGGACACAGAAAGGATTTTTTGGATTAGGTGATAATGACGCTGGCTGTCAACGCTTAGATGATTGAATTCACTTGCTTGTTGCTAAAAGAGTTCCCCAAGTTCATCAAACTGAACCCCCCAATGTCACATGACCATCATGTGATCCCAGGTCAGGGTTGCAGAGCTCCACATGTGAGCAGGCGAAGTCTTGCTCCTCCAGCAGAGAACCTGTCTCCACTGCTGTTACTACTATTACTACTACTACTACTACACTGATGTTTGTGTGTACTATTACTGCCTGCTTGTGCTTCCTGTTGCTGTATACAGTTGTGGTGTGGTGACCTGTCAGGTGATTTGTTGTGTTCAGGCCTTTTCCCTCCCCTTGTTCTTCCTTCTCTACTCATTCTTCTTCAAGAGCAACACGATAGCATCTCGATTCTCTGGTTTTGGGGCCGTTCAGGGGAGCTGGTCTAACTGCCTCTTCACTAGCAGCACTTCATCTGCCTCCCCACAGCTTCAGTGCTGTCTCAACCGGTTGCTTGGCAACCAAGCATGTAACACTCATAAACATGTGACTCTCACTAAAACCAGAGTTAAAATCACTGCTTATACTCAGATTAGAGGAGGCCTTTGCTGCTGGAAAGATGAAGGTCTGCTGAAACTGGGTCACCTGTGGTAGACACGCACTCATGTATGAGACAGCTCCCTCCGGCCCCACAGCAGGAAGGGCCTTTTTTGCTCAAGTGGAAGAACTACCACAATGCACTGCTCTCGCTGCCTTCCAAAGCCACGCCCACAGCTTTCCACCCAGAACTGTAGTTGGAACATGGGTTATGAGAACCAAGTAATCCTGATTCTCCACGACTCATTCAGACACTTGTCAGCTTCTCTACATCTCCGGGAGTGTGACGCTACACTGCAGATATTGTATATATTTTTTTCTTTGGCTTCTGTGTTTTTGTCTGCATCGCGTTCATTTATGGGACAGTTTAACCAGCGTCTCCTCTGAGTCACCTCGTTCTTCGGCGCTGAGCTGAATGGCACAAGACTTTCCCTGTGAAGAACACAGATGTGATGTGGTTGGACCTCCGGGGAACTCCTGTCTGCACCAGGCGCCCTATCACACACCTGGAGGGGGCGTCGGCGGCGTTAGCTTGACTGTTCACCTTCCTCTCTCACCTGGGGATGTGTGTTATTTATGTTGTACAGGGTCATCTTCATCATCCTCGTCATCTAAGGCAGCAGAACAGAGTCACAGGAAACAACAGGTTCCTTCAGCATTAAAAGTCCATCTTGTTCCACTCTGGATCTCCAGAGACAGCGAGAGCACAGCGCCCCCTGTCCAGGTAACATAGGAGGGTCTTACAGGAGAGCTGCACCATGGTGGTTGTTATAATCTGCTACTCTAGTAATGGCAGTGGCTCAGCATGTCCAGAGTTTGTCCTGGAGTCAACACTGTTAACGTGCTAGTGGCATAAAAACTGTTTCTCCCAGCAGGGTTTGCCTGGCCGAGCACGTGTCACTGCTTCCTGTGCAGATTCAGAGAATCATTTCTTCAAGAAGAAACTGGCATCACTGGAGCGCAGGGACTTTCCAGCAGCCAACCATGCTCGCATGGCCACCTCATCCTTGCCCGTGGGCAGGGCTTGTCTGTGTCTGGGCTCTTACTGGTTGTGTTACGACCCGAACTTTCTGTTTTCATTCTGGGGAATGAGCAACCCAAGCACTAGTAGTGCTGATGATGTCAGAGAAGGCGTGCACAACGCTACCAGGAGGACATTGTCTTCAGCTGAGGGACGAACAAGTGTTGGATTGAATCTGGGCCGAAATGTGTCATCGCCATTATCAGGGAAGTCTTGGAGCCCAGGGCTTGGGCTGTTGGCTTGACCTGACTGACATACACATACACACACACACACACACACACACTATCACATCACATCACATCACATATTTGTCGTGCATGTGTCTGATTGTCAGCCATACTCCCTGCCTGATTTCCTGATCACTGCTAATGAATCATTCCCAACATGCCGGGTGTTTGTCTGATGCAAATATCTTTTTGCTTTGTTGGTTAGCCTACTTTGGAGGATAGATGCTATGTGTGTGTGTGTGTGGGGGGGGGGGGGTCCTCAATAATTCACTCGTAATATTTGATTTCCTTCCACCACACGTCACATGTGTCTGCTCTCAGTTCTCGTGTGAGTTAGTTTTTGAGGACAGAAGCATTTTGTTATTGTTGTTAGCGTTAGCAGCAGCTCCATTGATGTGGTTCCTGTCACCATTCTTCAGCGTGGAGGCTCTGAGCCTCGTTTCCCCTAAATATTCCATAAGTACGTCCTTATCACCACTTTGCCACCACCAACATGGAGGAAGGTTTCATGCACGTTCATTATTGAAAGTGTTTCTTGTGCTATGATGCTGATGCAGTAGTGTGATGCTACTGAAGCTGAATTCAGTCATGCACACAGCTGCAGCACCATCCGGCCACGAGCTCAGTCACTCTTCAACATGAACTAAAAGCAAACTGGCACTGCCATAATTGAGATGGTGCTCTGTAGTACTGAACTGTTGCCTGGATGGAGAAGACATGGGTCATCCCAGAGGAGGACCTGGGGGTAGGTAAACGGATGCTTTTAGTTGTTAGCATCAGTCTCCATGAGCTTCAAGCTAAGTGTACATGGCTGGCTCTTCCTGCATCCTGGAGTCACAATGAAGTCATGATGGATGGAAAGACATCTTTGTGAGACCAAGGCTCTTAATAGCGAGTACTTGAATGGTAAGATATACTTTTTAGGGCTGCAATCAACCAAAGACATTCTTGGGCGACTGAAGCCCTCAAATTTGGACTAAAAATCGACTAATTTTATATCTGAAAACTCTACTGTGTCAACTACCAGCACAAAACCTGCTGAGGAATATTGAGGCAATTGTTTGTGTCAGGTTAGAACAACTGAGCGACGCCATCGTTGGTTCTGACAGAGCCAGACTGAACACAGGAGCTCAGCATCGCTGAGACACAAATAGACTTTACCTTAGAACTTTACTCTCAAACACAAAAGGCAAGTCCACTGTAAGAATTTTTACAATTAAAACAAAACAATTATTAGACTAAAACACTGAAATGTCAATTCTGTTGTGTTCATGTACTCAAAACTGACGGGGCAACCTGAGGTGGACACGTTAGCTCACCGTTTCTAGGGGACACGTCGTAGTGGAGCTGTGACATGAAAACTGGTGTTGGCAAACTTTGCATTTGACTTTTTTTCCATGATCTGTTTTCATGAAATGCTGCCACGCTGCAGACGTCTTTGACGTGGGGGACGAGGACTGACTTGGAATGAAACCGTCAACATTAAATAGACGTTCATCAAACCACCAGACGTTGGCCTTCTAGTCCTCTTCAGTCTGTCTGTCTCTAGGGTCGGGCGAGTCCAAAATAGCAAAACAAGGGGGGTGTTCAAAGATAGATTGTTATCTGTGAAACAGGGGTTCTTTGAAAACACCCCCATTAGCACTTGGTACTTTCCTCCTGATGACATTAACGTGGCAAAAAAGTCGACCAATCAGAATTTTGGTCGAGCCACAACGCATCAACTAATAAATCGACCAGTCGACTGGGAGATTACAGCCCTGATACTTTTTGGATGAAGTATCATTTAAAGGGTCTGTATTGACACGCTGACGTCTGTCAGGTCTGGGAATATCAAGTGGAAACATAGTAGCAGTTTTCTTGATAAAAGAGCACATTTGTGTGCCGTGAATAAAATGTTTTCATCAATTTAATGCTTATTAAATCCTCCAAGGACGTGGACGGCTGTTTGAGTCAGCTCCTCTTGAGTTTTTGTGCATCAACCACTTTGTGTTTTTTGTCCTGTGCACAGACCAAGCCTGCACTTAAAGCCTGAGTATTTTAGTCCCTGAATGCTCGCCTTGCATGTGTGCACGCCTGGGACGAGGGTTGCCAGGCAGCTGAGAGCAGCGGCTAGGACCGAGGGGTCAGGATCTGTCCTCTGGGACGCCCTGACCACCTGACCTGTGGTCCATAAGTCTTGGCTGCTTTGGATAATGTAAAGGAAGACACGGTCGGACCGTAGAGGATGTGAGTGGTCCGGCTTGCTGCCTTAAAGCCCTGTGGAACTCTGATGTTTGTCATCAGAGAAAAGCAAGGCAGTCGTCAGTGGTGGTGGTGGGGGCTCCTATAATCACTGTTGACATATATGTAGCAGAAGTTATTATTTTCCCGAGAGAGGTCTCATTTTCTCTTGCTCTCTCGTTGTCGCCCCCCCGGTCCATGTGCAGGAGGGATAAAGGTCGTCCTTTTGTCATCAAAACTCCAGATTAGTTTTGCCTCGGTGCATCTGACTCTCAGCTTTATCACTGCGGCCAGAGCAGCCACGCGCTTCAGCGCTGCAAAGCAATAACTCCGACCTGCAACTATTCCATTCTTCGCCACTATCTCCAATGCTACATTACTACTTCACTCTGGGTGGGGGGGGGGGGGGGCTTTATTGGGCTGTATAGAGAAGAGTGACAGGAGAGCGAGCTGCGATCAAACTGACAAAGTTGTAATAGTGGCTTCAGCCCTGAGCGGAGCGTCGCTGTGCTGCTGACAGCGTGTCATGAGCCCGTCTTGGTTTTATTTGAATATTCCTGCAGTGATGTGGTTTGGGGAGCTCTGCAACTTGATGGCGGGGGAATTTCACTGAAAGTCAGTTTTGCTAATACGGTAGCAGGCAGGATGCAGACGCCAGCTCAAGACAGTCAAATGAAGTACATTATTGAAATGTTCCTTCTGGCTTCGGCACACAAGCGCTCGCGAGTCAGACAGAAAGAGCTGCCAACTGGGAATGAAGATCTTCTGAGGATTACGTAAATATGGCGTGTGATTTAGACGAGTATCAGCGAGCGCATGAATGCAGGCTAAGATGATTACGCTGTCAATTAGAGGATGTGAATGAGTCAACACCGTTTCTGCTCTCCCAGGAGTTTATTAACCTTCTCCCCTCTGAGTTCTGGCCACTGGCCTCCACCAGGCTGAAGGGAGCTGCAGGGTGGAGGTCAGCGGGGTGCATCCAGCTCAGTGATTTTCTCCACAATTAACAGCTTTTCTCCGGCTTGTTTTTGCTATTTTTACATCTAAAACTCCCCATCTCATTTCACTGAGTGACCACTCCTTATCTGTAATTGGATCTTGTGAATTGGTGGACTATTTAAATGTAAAATAGTTCTGTTTCCTTCGATGAAAGCAACAACAAAATACTGACTGAAAAAAATGGTTTGCTCTTAATGGAGCGGCGTTGTTGGTGGAGGCTTGATAAGCAGGAACCAAGCAGCAGAAAGAGAACGAGGACGTTTGGGTTTGTCAATATGTTGTCAGACAGCCAGCGACAAACAGGCTCTGGCATGATTGTTCCAGAAATATTTGTTCAGAGATTTTGCACTTTAGTTTACTTTTTAGAGGATTGGAGTAAAAACTGGGCCACACATTTTAGGAACTGCCTAATCCTGGATCTGAGGAAGTAGGGCAGAGGAAACCTACCAGGATTCTATGGACCCAAAACTGACAAACACTGTGAGAGCTTCATGATGAACGCTGCAGCCCTGCTGGCGGCTGCCGCTTATTTCTGTCATTTCAAAAATGAGCACAAGAGAAAAAGTCAGAGTTGATGTTGTTGATGCTGTAGCTTCGTCACGTGACCTACGCTGTAGTTACGCCGTAGCCCCGTCATGTGACATGTGTTTGTAGCCTCATCACGTGATCTACACTGTAGTTACACTGTATTCTTGACATGTGACCAACACTGTATTTATGCTGTAGCTTCGTCATTTGATCTTCATTGTATCCTCAAGTGACCTACACCGTAGTTATGCTGTAGCCTCATCACGTGACCTATGCTGTAGTTATGTTGTAGCCTCATCATGTGACCTACACTGTAGTTACACTGTGTTCTTGACATGTAACCAATGCTGTATTTATGCTGTAGCCTCATCACGTGACTTATGCTGTAGTTACACTGTATTCTTGTTACGTGACCTATGCTGTAGTTATGCTGTAGCCCCGTCATGTGACATTTGTTTTAGCCTCGTCAAGTGACCTACACCGTAGTTACGCTGCAGCCTCATCACGTGGCCTACATGCTAGCATGGCCACCTCATCCTTGCCCGTGGGCAGGGCTTGTCTGTGTCTGGGCTCTTACTGGTTGTGTTACAACCCGAACTTTGTGTTTTCATTCTGGGGAATGAGCAACCCAAGCACTAGTAGTGCTGATGATGTCAGAGAAGGCGTGCACAACGCTACCAGGAGGACATTGTCTTCAGCTGAGGGACGAACAAGTGTTGGATTGAATCTGGGCCGAAATGTGTCATCGCCATTATCAGGGAAGTCTTGGAGCCCAGGGCTTGGGCTGTTGGCTTGACCTGACTGACTGACCTACACTGTTATGCTGAAGCCTCATCACATAACCTACGCTGTAGTTACACTGTAGCCTCATCATGTGACCTACGCTGTAGTTATGTTGTAGCCTCATCATGTGACCTACACTGTAGTTACACTGTGTTCTTGACATGTAACCAATGCTGTATTTATGCTGTAGCCTCATCACGTGACTTATGCTGTAGTTACACTGTATTCTTGTTACGTGACCTATGCTGTAGTTATGCTGTAGCCCCGTCATGTGACATTTGTTTTAGCCTCGTCAAGTGACCTACACCGTAGTTACGCTGCAGCCTCATCACGTGGCCTACATGCTAGCATGGCCACCTCATCCTTGCCCGTGGGCAGGGCTTGTCTGTGTCTGGGCTCTTACTGGTTGTGTTACAACCCGAACTTTGTGTTTTCATTCTGGGGAATGAGCAACCCAAGCACTAGTAGTGCTGATGATGTCAGGGAAGGCGTGCACAACGCTACCAGGAGGACATTGTCTTCAGCTGAGGGACGAACAAGTGTTGGATTGAATCTGGGCCGAAATGTGTCATCGCCATTATCAGGGAAGTCTTGGAGCCCAGGGCTTGGGCTGTTGGCTTGACCTGACTGACTGACCTACACTGTTATGCTGAAGCCTCATCACATAACCTACGCTGTAGTTACACTGTAGCCTCATCATGTGACCTACGCTGTAGTTACGCTGTAGCCTCATCATGTGACCTACGCTGTAGTTGCGCTGTAGCCTCATCATGTGACCTACGCTGTAGTTACGCTGTAGCCTCATCATGTGACCTACGCTGTAGTTGCGCTGTAGCCTCATCATGTGACCTACGCTGTAGTTGCGCTGTAGCCTCATCATGTGACCTACGCTGTAGTTACGCTGTAGCCTCATCATGTGACCTACGCTGTAGTTGCGCTGTAGCCTCATCATGTGACCTACGCTGTAGTTACGCTGTAGCCTCATCATGTGACCTACGCTGTAGTTGCGCTGTAGCCTCATCATGTGACCTACGCTGTAGTTACACTGTATTCTTGTCACGTGACCTATGCTGTAGTTATGCTGTGGCCTCATCCATGTCCTATACTGTAGCCTCATCACATGACCGTTGCTGTGGCCTTGTCACATAATCGAAGCAGTAGCTTTGTCATTTTGCCTACGCTGAAGTAATGCTGTATTTTCGTCCCATGACGTATGCTAAACCCTTGTCATGTGACCTAAGCTGTAGCCTCGTCATGTGACCTAAGCTGTAGCCTCATCATGTGACCTAAGCTAGCCTTGTCACATGACCTATGCTGTAGTCATCCTTTAGCCTAATAATTTGACCTTCGCTGTATCCTCGTCACGTGACCTACACTGCAACCTCGTCATGTGACCTACGCTGTATCCTCGTTACGTGACATTGGCTGTAGCCTCATCAACTGACCTTCACTATAGCCTTGTCACGTGACCTACACTGTAGCTTCATCATGTGACCTAAGCCATAGCCTCATCACATGACCAAAACAGTAGCCTTGTCATGTGACGTACGCTTAAGTTATTCTGTATTCTCGTCACGTGACTTACGCTGTGGCCTTGTCATGTGAGCTAAGCTGTAGCCTCGTCACGTGACCTTAACCTTAGCCTTTTATGTACCCCAGGTATGTGGAACGGTAACAACCATGGAGAGAATCTTGTCAGCAGGGCTCAAACTTTTTTCCTCAGTGTCCCTCAACTGTCCCGAATTCTACTTTGTATCGTCCCAGATATCACTGGCAGTGTCCCGTTAAGCAGAGTACATATAATTTGATCATTTTTTGTCATTAATCATCACACCATGGACTCTGGTCTGTCGTATTAGTTTAGGTTTCTTCTTCCTCAATAAAACATCTGGACATTAGTCTGATATGTTGCATTAAAGAGTTCTAACTTTGATTTTTCAATTTGATATTTAGATCCCTCTACCGGGCGATCAAAGTGGTATGAATGATGCTCTAAAAACAGAAGTTCCATGATGCAGTTTAATAAAATAGTAATAAATTGATAGAACAGACTACACCTCACTCTGATCAACCGTATTTCACAGAGTTCTCACAAACATCAGAAGAACACGAGGACACATTCTAGGACGTTTGTAGCTGCTATGCAGTGTAAGGCACAAGTCAGTTGTTAGCGATAGCTACACTGAGCGCTAGCAAACACTGACAGGTAAGACAACAACTAGCTTACCAGTGGTAAGTTAGTTGTTGTCTGAGGTAAGTTACCACAGGGGAAGACGATGCACCAGGGCCAGGGATGTCTTGCTTGGGCAGTCGGCCGTACCGGGGCTTGCACGTCTTTTTCTCTTCTTGTTCTTGTACCTGTGGTTGAGGGTCTCCATCTCTCGCTCCGGCTCCGTGGATGCTGCGCCAGTTCAGCAGCAGCCGCTGGCGGAGTTGAGTGACGACGTAGAATGCAGTCCATGATTTGCCCCATCGAGAGATGCCACAAGAACGTAAGGCATCTGTAGTTTCACCGCTCAGACGTTTTTATTGAATTATTCAAGCAACAAAAAGTAACATCTAGATTCTCATAATCATCATCCCTCCCTCCATGTTCTCCCTCCTCTCCTGTTCAGGGTGGTGGGGGTGGAGCCTATCCCAGCAGCCTTCCCCCTGGACAGGTCACCAGTCCATCGAAGGGCCAACACATAGAGACAGACAACCATTGGCTCTCCCAGTCATAATTCATGACTTTAACAGCTATTTCCAAGTTTACTTTGACCCTTTTTTTAAACTGTCCTGGGATCGTCCCAGACAAAACACACTTGTGTCCCCACAGGATTTTTATGGTCCCCGGGACATTGGGACATCATGACATCGTTAGTTTCAAGCCCTGGTAGTTGGGTGTAGTTCGTAGTTTGTGGCAACTGCATGAGGGATTTTGGACCAATCCAAAGTTTGTGGGTGGACCTGTTTATACGGTGTAGTTCATTAAACTAATTGTATTTTTCTGTCAGTCATCAAGATGCCAACAGGTGATGTCTTATCAGTGCAATGCTGTTGCTAATTTCGAATTATATGAAGCTTCATAATTTATGACACACAGCTGGGCTAACCCTAATCCAGGCAGTTGGTCAGGCCTCATTGTGAGGTTCAAACTGGTGCATATGACTTCATCACGCCAGCTGTTGCCACCTTTAACCAGCTAGTGAACCTGTGCCACCTGCTCCAGGTGCTCCTCCTGCTCCAGGTGCTCCTCCTGCTCCAGGTGCTCCAGCGTGTTCCTGAGGCTGGTCTGGTGCCTCCATGTTGAGGAGCAGCAGGAGACGTTTGCTCCATGGACCCAGAAGAGGCTGGTCTCTGATCAGTGGAGTCATGAAGGAGGAGATGTTTGAAACACACCAGTCGATACTCAGGTGTCTGACGGCCTCTTAGCTCCGTGGTTTGTGCTCTGATTACATGCCTCTAAATACCAAAATGAGGCTGAACATGCTCTAAACACATGGTGGACACATGGCGCCAACCGCCATCAGGCTGGTGCTGAAGATTGTTAAATAGGGCCCAGCTGGTCTTTTTTTCTCAACTTCTACAATTTGAATGTTGCAGACAACTCTATAGTATCAGGCATCAGGTGATGTCATTCAGCAAGCTGGAAGGGTAACATTACATTGGCTATTCAACAACGAGCCTCGTGAAATGGACAAATAAGAAAATTTACTTCCCAATCACTCACAGTTACAAGAACGATCTGGATTTAGAACAGAGTCTTGTTCAGGTTCAGAGAATCTACATTTCTCGTTTCCCGTCAAGTCTGCCTCTCTGAGCTCAGAAACCCTCCTGTTGAATATCTGGTGTTGGTCGGATGTTCAGTTTGTGTCCCCCCTCAGAGGTCGGAACTTTCCCACTTCCTGTTTGTTTGTGAACACACGAACACAGCGGGCTAATACTAAGCTAGCTCCTTAAGGACGTGTAGTGAGGAACTGTTAGTTAGCACAGGCTAGCAGCTGCGTATGTAGCTGTGTTGCTAACGTCCAGCAACAAGCCAAGCCGTATTACACATGAAACACATCATATAAAGTGATAAAGTGTTCCATTGACACCTGTGTGTACATTTTACTGACGGTAGTAAATCTTGATAGTTTTGCTGAACAGGAATATTCAGATCGACAGTATTTGTCTCCGCTGAACATCTGGACCAACAGAATGGCTCTCTGGGATTTGCTGCAAGCTAAGAGTCATTAAAAATGATTTTATGATGGAAAAACATCCACTGTTTTTCATAAATGAGCATTAAACCAATTATTTACTGTTTCAATGGCTGAATGTTGTTGTAGGAAATCACTTAAGGAATCATTTCAGCTCCCGTGTCTGTTAGTGTTGGTAGTAATGTCACTTAACACAGTCGTTACCTGTCGGTTTCTGGAATCTAAATTCATGGCAGTGTAATAACAGGAACCGTCTGACTCAAGAGTACGAGGAACCACCGACTGTTCAAGAATGGTTTCTCAAACTGAGAAAGCCATTTATTCTAATTGAATGCTGTCGATTAAAGTCCACGTTATCGTGTAAGAAAATGCAGACGGAGCTGGCGTGGTGCCAGACTCACACACCTTACAGCTGCTCCACGCCGCAGCGCTGTGCACTTACATGGAGAGAGTGCTTATAGACAGCTAATCAGAGCGCGTATACACACACACACACACACACACATTCATGAAACACACTCACCACCAAGTGTGGACATGCCAAACAGAGATGAACACAAATCAAAACAAAGCACCCAAACACAAAAGCAATCTAGAGAATGAAGAGGACAGGGAGAATGGCAGAGTCCCATCTGTCAAAGAATGTGAGGACACACACACACACACACACACACACACACACACACACACACACACACACACACACTGAGCAGGCATCATCTAGTCTGAACTTGAGCGATATCTGCCTTCGTCCTTTAGCAGCTGGTCCTGAGGGGGCTGCTGCAGGAGTTGCATGAAAGTTTGTTTAAAGCTGAGCAACTGTGTTAAGCTTTATGACAGCCCACGGGAGACATGGTGGCACACACACACACACACACGCGCACACACACACACACACACGCTTCCACTTAGACACATACACACTCAGGCACGAGGCTTGGGCGGCAGCTCGCGCTGGCCCCAACCAACTGTGAGGAGTTTGTTGTCATAGCAACAGTAAAATGAGATGACTTTACTGTCAGCCGTAATGTTTCATGGCCCCCTCGCCGCTATGGCAACATAACAAGGAGGAGGAAGAGGAGATGGAGAGAAGGAGAGCATCAGAGGCATCTCTGCATTCCAGTGGACTCCTGCTAGGAACGGTGTCACCACCGTGCCCTCACTTCCTTCCTGAGACGAACACACACACCGTGACGAGCCTGTCAAGCACATGCATGAATACACTCATGCAGCAAGATGCACACACCTTGAAAGCCTGTCAAACACCCTCTCCACCTCGCCCATCGCTTTGATTGTGCGCTCACTATTTTCAGCGATCGTCACAGAGGCAATTTGAATTCATTACGCTCAATGTCAATATCGGTGCAACAACGCGCCTCCTCAGACAGGTACAGCTTGTTGAATGAGCCTCTGAGCTGTCAGGAAAAGTGAGGAGAGAAAAGAGAGCAGATCAAAGCCATCCAGCTCCGTCAAGCTTCTCCTCCACCGCCGGGAGTCAGATGGAGCAGCAGGGTGACTATAGGCTGGCCCACTATACGAGGAGCAACAGCGCAGCAGCTATACATCACTATGCTATATTTAGCTCAGCCTCTCCCCACAGCCTATCAACACTGTTAAGCAGAGTTATCAGCACTGCTAGAAAATTGAAAAAAGGAAGACGGGGAGGGAGATAGGTGCTGGAGCCACAGACAGAGGAGAGCAGCTGAGTTGTTTTGCTCTGTTGCCATGGTGACACTGAGGCCAGCGCTGTTAGGTACTGACAGTTGTCACAGCACAGCAGGTTGCCATGGGTGACAGCTGTCTGTCAATCATGCAGAGTGAGGGGACAGATCGGCAGATGATCACCTTGGATTAGAGAGCGATCACACCACACAGTGCCGGAACATATCTGGACTTAATCCGCGTGTCCTGATGGTGCTGCTCGCCGTGCGCGTGGTTGTGGCTTCATACGTGTGTAGTTGGTGTCATACATGTTGGTTTATGATGCCGTGCGCATGTTAAGGTTGGTGCGGTGTGTGTTTTCCTATGTGCATTCAAGAACATGTGCACGTGAGTGTGTGTGGCAGTGAGCAGATTCCATCTGGCTGTACAACAGCTGTCGGTGCCAGAGGACAATCAGAGCCCTGCTCGCTCCTCAGACCTCCATGGTGGGCTGCTACCCTGCTAGCTTCCAAAAAGCTCTTGCGTAAGGATTTTGATTCATTTATTGATCAATGTCCTGATCATCTCTGACTACCAATATTCTGCAGAGAAAAGGTTCAGACGAGTCAACAAGCATGTGTCACTGTGACATATGAAGACGTGGACGTGGCCTCCATGTCCCTCGTGAGCTTGTAGGCTTGTAGCCGCATTTAAGTTTTGATATTTTCATCATCTCACTTATGCTGTTGTTTTCATTGGCTTCTTGAGTGTGTGTGCCCTCTATGGGTGGTGATGCCACTACCTATAAATTGGTGACCTTTGGCACCTGACAGGGAGAGGGCAGACCAGCGATACCGTCAACCGGTAGAGGTGCTGCTCTGGAAAACTCCGCCTGCCGCTGCTGAGAGGCCTGCTGCTCTTGGGGCCTGCTGCCGGTCCTGCATGGCAAACTGGTCTCACCGATGGTTGACGCTGTTTAAAGACTTTAAGAACAACTTCATTTTTATTTCTGTGTTTATTCTTTGTTACAATAAATGACAGGCTACATCTTCATCAAACTCTCTCCATGGACATCTGTTGACCCAAATGTGAGTCAGACACTGAATCTGCTTTCTCCACCTGTGGGAAAAGTAACAGGAGATTGGAAATTGGGAGTTGAAGGAGCAACTCAGACTGTTTTACCACTCCAGTGCTAAACAATTCCAAGAAGCTTTGTTGTCTTTTCCGTGTGGAACGAGGACTTTCCTGCCAGCATGTCAGGAATCTCCAGGAGCGTCAGGAGAAGTGACAACAGCAGATTTTTGTACCTTGAATGTGTCAGAACATCCACCTCAGTGACATCGCTGGCACACACGTCAGGACTTTTCCAAGTATTTTTATGATGTTGTACTATAATTACTCAAAATTATACATCAGCGAATGAACAATGGTGATTCATGTGACAAATAACGAAGCTGTGCAGGTGGGAGCTGAGACCGGCTTCCGGGAAGGAAAACCAATAGGATCTGAGCTTGTTGGTGCTGCAGGTGCTCTGAGGTAGAGAGGCCAGAGTCGCTGCGTCATCGTGGAAATCCAGGTACTGCAGAGTAAAGCAGTGTCTTGATTATCCTTGTCTTACATCACACATGTCATATCTGTCATATGTGTTCTCTGTCTGCTACAATGAAGGAAGGGAACACAGCAATCACAGAACTTGTCATAGAACTCAAACGCTGGCGAGCTGTTGTGTCATTGGTCAGCTGGATAGCAGCAGCCTGGCGAGCTGTTGTGTCATTGGTCAGCTGGATAGCAGCAGCCTGGCGAGCTGTTGTGTCATTGGTCAGCTGGATAGCAGCAGCCTGGCGAGCTGTTGTGTCATTGGTCAGCTGGATAGCAGCAGCCTGGCGAGCTGTTGTGTCATTGGTCAGCTGGATAGTAGCAGCCTGGCGAGCTGTTGTGTCATTGGTCAGCTGGATAGCAGCAGCCTGGCGAGCTGTTGTGTCATTGGTCAGCTGGATAGCAGCAGCCTGGCGAGCTGTTGTGTCATTGGTCAGCTGGATAGCAGCAGCCTGGCGAGCTGTTGTGTCATTGGTCAGCTGGATAGCAGCAGCCTGGCGAGCTGTTGTGTCATTGGTCAGCTGGATAGCAGCAGCCTGGCGAGCTGTGGATGTGGGAGCGTCTGTGACCCTGCAAGCATGAGACCTTTAACAGTGTTCACATGTTCTGACAGCAGCTTCGTGTGTGTCAATACTTTCCTGAGACCCCAGTAATTAGAGGCTCGTTGTTCTAGGCAGGATTTCCTCATCCAGTGAAGCTCTTAATTTGTCATCCAGTCAGAGGAGGACAGGACGCCTCTGAAAAACCATGATGTAGACTTTCTCCTCACATCCAGTCAGAACCGTGGTCCGGTTCTTGTGGCGCACCCCTGCCACCTGGCTGGCAAGAAGCTGATGTTACATGAGAAGCTGTCTGAATATCACAAGCTGACCTGCTTTTTTGTCTCTGTTCTTTATCCCCCCCTCACTCCCCCCTCCCTCTGCAGGAGTGAGCCCTGGGCTGGATGGGACCCACCATGCCCCCCAGTAAGAAGGCCCAGAGCCCCAGTAGTGGAGCCAGTGCCTCTCAGGGCATGAGCCCGCTGTACCGGCAGGGAGACGCTGCCACGGCAGCATCTGAGGCCGACGCGGCCGACCTCTCGCTGTCCCTGTCCGCCTCCTTCTCCAAGGCTGAGGACGAGGAACTCACCAGCCTCTCCTGGCTCCACGAGAGCACCGACCTCCTCAACAGCTTCAGCCACTCAGGGCTGCGTAGCGTCTCCCCTCTGCAGGACCCTGACGGTCAGCACCCTCGCTCACCCTCCTCCTCATCACCGTCCCCGGATGACCCCCTGGGGGACGCACACTCAGCATACGATCTGGCAGCAGGGGCCAACCGGAAACCACCGTACTCCTTCAGTTGCTTGATCTTTATGGCCATCGAGGATGCGCCAAACAAGCGTCTGCCTGTGAAAGACATCTACGGCTGGATCCTGGAGCATTTCCCGTACTTCGCCAGCGCCCCCACAGGCTGGAAGAACTCAGTGCGCCACAATCTGTCACTTAACAAGTGCTTCAAGAAGGTGGACAAAGACCGGAGCCAGGTAAGACATTGGCAGCTTCCTACCGGGCTGTGGCTCTGCCTCTCCTCCAGCTCCCTGACTTACTGTTGGCTCCTGTCTACCCTGACCAGAGCAGGAGGAAACGTTGCTAATGTTCAGATTTTAGGAAGTGTATGATTTGGGTTAGCTCAGCTGACGTCAGTGACACTACCACTGTTTGAATATAGCCTTTTTGAATGAAATGAGAGAAACTTTACTCAAGGTAGATGTTTGTATTCCTTATAAATGTAAATTAATGCCTGGAGCTGGACTCTCATGTACAGATCTGATGGTGTCCTCCCTCAGTCCGAGAGGTCATGGTTCGACCTTGATGCTGGGTTAGGGTTCGTGGTGCGGTGCAGATCCGCCATGTTGGAGGGTTCAGAGATGGAGGCCATATTAAAAGTTCAGACACGCTTGTGAGAGAGACTCAACAGTCCGGAGTCGCAGCTCGACAATACAACAGGCTTTTTCAACAAATGCAGAAGACCCCGCCTGACACACCCACTCTTTGCTGAGAGAAGGAAAAGAAATAGTGAATGTGATGTGAACTAAATGAACAAAGTGTTCCGTCACATCCTGAAGCCTCAACCTGGTTGTTCTCTGATCAACTTCACCAGTGCCACAACAGGCAGAACCGCGTTACAGCGGCTCAGGCAGA
>NC_141339.1:720000-740000 GCF_037954235.1 Aulostomus chinensis
TGCTGTTGCCTTTGAAGGGCAACCTACAAGATATACATAACTGGCGCCCTGCCTCTCTTTACAAAAATTTTGGCAAAATCTCGAGTTCTGTCAGGTTCATTCACTTCAAGAAACACAGATGATAATGAGCTTGATTTGTTTATTATAGTACAAATTGGCAGTGTGGCTCCACTCAGAGGAGTCCCCTGATAATGTTTCATGATCACCATGAAACAGGGGACCAACAGCGTGAGGGAAGGTTCTCCCAGTTTAAGACTGGAAGAGCAAACATACCCCCGTGAACAGAGCAGCAACATGACATGGAACGATCTATGCCGTGTATACACCACGAGGTGGAGCTGGGGAGGTGGAGGGTAGCAAGTAGCAAGTACCAAGAGAATCTGTCTGGGTTGGGACTGGGCGAGAGCAGTCGCACTCCTCCTCTCTCCTCCTCTTCTTTCTGTCTGACTATCATTCTTTGTCTCAACTTCTATCCAGCGCAGCTGTGAGCTCTCTACCTCAAACTAATCATGGAATTGATCAGCTGGTCTCTCAACGCTATTGACACCATATTTTCGACAAGGAAATCAGGACCGGAGGAACCTGCCTGTCCGCATGGAACCGACCCTGCGGGCTACGTTCTCGATTCCTGGGGGAGATGGCGTACCGCGTGCTTGACGCCTCTCTCCGTGGAGGACATCGAGGACCTCTACTTATTTGGGTTCATGGTTGTGGGGCTTCTCCTCCTCGGACTTGGAGGTGCCCTCACATACCGCAAAATTGGCAAGACGACGGCTGCCACCAGATCTGGACCTCCACAACTGACCGTCATTTACAACGCAATTATTGAGGCTGGCAGAGCGGGGCAACAACAGACTCTTGAAATGAAACGCAGGATGGAAACCATCTCGAAGCAGTTGGCCGCTTTGCGAAGAGGAGAGTGATGTTGAAGACCAGAAAATTTTAACTTACAATTTGGATTGGACTGAAAGAGAAGGCGGATTGGAATGTGTGCTCCTCTACCCAAACCCAAACACAGCTTCCTTATTGGCTACTGAAGGTCATCTGCCCACTGTTTATCCTCCAGGAGAACTCCTTCTGCCTTGGTGACGCAAATGGCATGTACTACCCCCCCCTCCCCCGTGTGTTCCTGACCCCCGCCTCTGCCCTCTCCACCTCCCTTGGGGTGGCAGCGCCTGTTGGCTGCAGCCTGCCCCTCCCGGGCTTGGCTGGCGCGGCTCTTGCTGCGACGCCTCACTCTCACTTGCCTCCATTGGGTCAACGGACTGCTCAAGTTTAGCGCACATACACAACAAATGTATATGTGCTGTTGTTAAATTTCTGAAGTGTAGCATTGTTACTTTCAATCTGTAATAATTGTGACTGCTTGTGATCGTTGTATCAGGCTTTGAGTTGTGATCTTTAATTGCCCCTCGGGGATAAATAAAGTTGTCTGAATCTGAAGTTGCAAGCAGGAGCAACTGTAGCAGCAACGGCATAGCCAGAAGCTAGCAGAGCAGCAGTTGTGGCCGGGTGACATTTAAGTTGAGAGGGGCCAATCAGAAGCGAGGGATTTCATCAGCTGATGCGGTGCAGCTGTAGATCGGCTGATTGATCAGTTTGATTGACGGCCAGAAAAGCCAATAGCGCTTGACTACCACGGCCTGACAGAACTCAAAACTGACGCTCGATTTGTGAGGCTGAAAAAAGTTATTAGCCAAGTTGTGCATCCCGATCAGTCCTGTTGTATAATGGCGATAATGGTTGTCTTGTAAGGGACCAGGGGCCTCATGTATCAACGTGGTTTACGCAAGAAAAACGTACGTACGCCAGGATCGGCACTCACGTTCAGATGTATCAACGTGAAAAGTTCGTCGATTCTTGCTCTGTTTCACGCCAACTCTGGAGGTGCCGTTGAAGTTGGCGGAAAGCCGATTCTTGCGTTGACTGCACTTTGGTCCATTGGCGACACCCTGTGGTGGTGTTTGGTAACTGACATTATTTGATAACCGCACATCCATCAGGTACAAAAAAGCCTTCCAGCGAGAGATAGTGGACCGTTCAGGGGTGAGTCAGTCGACCCTCAGCCGGGCCAGGCCCTGGGTGGTGGACCTGATCATTGAACAGGCCAATATTAATCTGCAGCAAACGCCGGATTCTCTAATGTCTGATTCTCTAATGACTGCACTCATGTTGCCATAAAAGCACCGTCCCATGAGGAACACGCTTACGTTCATCGTAAGGGTTTCCACTCCATCAATGTGCAGATCATCGATGCGCAGAGGCTGAAGGGATGGACGCCGATCCCGGCCGGGCAGCCGTCCTCGCCCGCGCATGAATTTCATTTCCACAGTGTGAGTGGGTGAGAAGCTGCTACACGATTCATGAAGCCAGATTAATTTATTTGGTCCACGAAACGTTCCAGAACATTTATCAGGCGGTCGAGCCGCTCATTGATCCCCGTTATGTCCTCCTGCGACTGCAGGACTGCCTGTATGAGGACCCTCCCACTGGGTCCGTGTGGGTCGGAGGATGCGCTGCTGCTGGCTGGAGGACCGTCCGCCGCTTGTTGGCCTGGTACTGGTGCTGGTGCTGGTGGACAGGCTGGCCCGAATGCCGCTGGTCCTGGCGGATGACTCTGAGCCAGTGGACGGGCTGGCGCGGGAGCCAGCAGGGGTGCTGCTCGTCGGCGGCATGGCTGACAGATCAGTTTCTGTTAAACATGTTGGTTTATTTAATGTCTGATTCTGTGTCTTTGTTGCCTTCACGTCTGTGGCAAAGCAGGTGGAAATGTTGCTAAGAAATGGAGTTGCCACTGACCCTCCAGGCTCTCGGAGTCAGCGTGGGTGGGGGCGACAATCCCCCCACAGAGGTGCTGCCCATGACTGCCACCACCCGCTGCTCAAACTCCGTCAGGTGCCCCTCTCCCTGACCCCCAACTGTCTGGCCCGCACTCCTCCAGAGGGCAGCTGCACGCCGCTTGATCTCCACCTTGAGGTCCTGTTAGTGCCATTTTCCATGTTGAAGTGAAGCCAGTTGATGATTGTAGTTGTTCATTTAGTGATTGTGCAGTGTTGAATTTAGTCCTACTTTAGCTTGCATTGTTCAGGAAGTTAGAACTGCAGACCTGCATTAGAAACAGAGAGGAAATCTTTCAGAGCGCCAGCAGAGGTGCAAGCTGATGACGTAGTGATGCTGGCGCAGGTGTAGAGAGGAAAACTGAGCTTTGTATCACTTTGATGTTCAGTAAAGGAGGAGCCAACACTTTTCTACCGTCGTCATCAAACCTCAAACACGTAGCGACTCATTCTTTCCGTCAGTAGAAGAGGTTCAGATGTATGAACATAACGATCAATAACACTGCTGATGAGAAGGGAACTTTAGCCAATAACAGGTCCCACCACTGTGTTCATCTCGTGGGGGGCGTGGCTCTGAACCCACCTGGTTCACCCTCTCACTTCTTCTCCACTCTCAACCTTCATTGTTTATCCTGACACGACTGGACAGGCTGACCAACAGAATCTGCTGTCTCTCCTCCTCCTCTCCTACCAGCACCTCCAGCTCCACGCCGTGAACCTCTTTTTCTTTGACATTGTTTTGAGAGCGCAGACAGCGGAGACCCTATTTAAATGAAATTGAGTATTTATAGGTGGGCGTAACGGGGGCGTAGCGGGGGCGGGCCCAGTCCTCCGACATCTGCGCTCAATTCCACGCTGATTGGGATGTATCAAGGAAACGTGCGTGGATTCCGATGCTTGCACAGATTGAGACATCCGGAGTTTTTTGTGCGTACACAACTTTCGCGATTCTTGCGACCGCAGTTTTTTAGTGTGAGATCCTTGCAAGTAGTGATACATGAGGCCCCAGGTCTTACTACCTTGCATTGTGAAAAGGGAGCTGTGCAACTAAGGCAAGTTGTGGCCAGGGCAGGCTGCAAACTACAGAATACCCAAGCACTTGCATCGTCCTTGGGAGTGAGGTCCAAGCAGTGTGTAAAGAAGTTTCTTAGAAGCTTTTTGGGTCTTGAGCCGCAAGGACAAAAGCCTTCAGGAGTGTGTAATCACCAACAGTTGTTATGAGGGTGATGCTTTTGCAAGTAGATCTCTCACCTGCTCTGACAGAATGTGGGCATGCTCGTCCTTTGTTAAAATTTGGGCACGCCAATGAAATGTTTTTGCATTCTGTTGCGGGTAAAGTTTTATCCAAAGACTTGAAGGTTTTGAATCAGGATGCACTGGAAGGAAGAGTAGTTCCTGTTTGGAGGGACAAGCGTCGCATTCATGAAAAAAACGCTGGCTTCTGTCACTGAAAACTACAAGTCCTGCAATGAGTGATGCATGACCTTTTTTGCCCTGAAAGGGAGACAATATCTCACTGTTTGATGGGTCGTGTCAGGCTTGCCCCTCTGTTTGGTTCACTAAGCCTGTTGATCTTTTCTTTGGGGTTATTTTCACAAAACAGGCTTTTATTCTGCATTTCTTTTATCATCAGAAACAAAGCACAAAGTGTGACTTTATTAAATTGATCACTGATCAAACTATTAACCTGAGTCAGAAAAACAAGGTGAAGCACAAGGAAGGTGATCCTGTGCTGGCAGTCTTTAAGGTTTAGTCAACTCAAGAGTAACTGCAGATATGTATTTGTATGAACTCAGGAAGGGTTTGGATGACTTGAAGGAGAAGTGGTGTGTCCTTGGTTCTCTTTGCTCTCTGACAGATGATGAACTTTCCTTTGCCCAGTTCTTGAGAAAGTTTATTGCTAAGCAGATCGAAGCAAAGTAAAATCTGGTCAACTGGACGTAAGTTTATCTTGAAGACGTTTCACCTCTCATCTTAGAGGCTTCTTCAGTTCTAGTGAAGAGTGTGGAAACTCCAGTTTATAAACCTGTGTGGGAGTGGTCAGTGCTATTGTGGTGGAAACGACCCTCCCGAGACTCACCTGGCCTCCCCAAACGACAGTCGTTGTGAGGTGTCAGGGAGTTTCAGGGGTGGTCGTTAGGGAGTTTCACCGACCACTCAGATGCTAATGGGCTGTGCTGGCAGCAGCCGTTCCACATGGGTCTTTCAGCTGAGCTCTTTGGGGAAGCTTTGAAAGGACTTGGTTGTAAATAGGAGAAAGGAAGCAGCTTTTTTGTTTTTTTCATGGGTCTGAAATGAGGCTGTTGGACATTGAAGCTGCTCTAAAACTTCAAATTCTCTCTGTCTCTCGCTCTCTCTTTGCCCCTCCCCCTGCCCGTCTCTCAACACCAGTGTTTGACCCGTTCAGGTGATGAGTGAGGTTCTTGGAAATTGAACTGGGCTTTGGTCTCTGGACTCTTCGGGGCAGTGGTGGTGGTGGTGGGGGAGGGCGGTTGTGTTTGCCATGTGCTTTCAGTCAACATCCCTCTCTTCTCTGTTTCCTCCCTCCCACTCTTTCCTTCCTGCCCTCCCTCCCTCAGAGCATAGGTAAAGGCTCTCTGTGGTCGATAGATCCGGAGTACAGGCACAACCTCATCCAGGCCCTGAAGAAAACGCCGTATCATCCCTACTCACCAGGCCTGGCCACGCCTTCCACCTCCCCACCCACTCTGCCTCAGACATTTCACCACAGGTGAGCCATCTGTCTGATTGATTGATTGATTGATTGATTGATTGATTGATTGATTCCACAACTGTTCAACATTTGATTCTAGCGTCAAACATCAGTCAGTAATGCAGGATGAGCTGCTGAGTGATGTAGTGTGTCCCGCCACAGACCAGCAGCCTTGGGGGGATGGGGGATGGACCTGTGAGTGGCAGGTGGACACAAGCTGAACTGCTCCCCTCCCCTGAGGGTGTGACCCTAACCCTGATGAGGAGGAAACTTGGTCTGCCTGCTGCACTCCTCTACGCTACTGCTTGAGTCAATGTGTGTTCCTCACAAGGGTCACGTCCTACCTGGCCACTACTGACGTCTAGCAGTAACACACCTGTGGCCTCGCTCTTGGCAGGCTGAAGCGAACCTACGCCACTTAGGGCCTGTTTGAGTTCATCCGTTGCCACCTGCTAACATGAGCTACTGCTAATGCTGAAACTGAGGATCTTTGTTTACAACTCGGAACTTTGAAGCGTGGATCTTCCCACCGCCATGACGTCAATTAGGCCTAAAGGTAAAATAGTTACTCTTTTATTGCTTTCCAGTTTCCAGGGCACATAAACGGGAAAAGGACCAAACCAAACACCAAACCAGAAGTGTTGTCAGTCCCCATATGAGTGATCAATCAATCAGACCATCTCCAGTTCTGATTCACAACTTGAAACACATGAACAGGCGAGCCTGTAGTTTTCTCGTCATGCTACTTTGTGGTGAGAACAAAGCAACTAGCAGTGACAGCAACCTGCCGTTCTCAGTTCGGTTCTTGGTCTGATGATCTGACACCTTTGAGAGTGGATTGAGAGTTGATGACGCTGATCCAGTCGAGAGGTCAGTGACATATCTGCTGCAGCATAATGTTGAGGTTTTAGACAGCGGGTCTAACAAAGTGAGCAAAGCACTCAGGGAAATCATGTCAAGCTCTTTCATGATTTATTGTCATTCCAGGAAAATCTGATGAGAATTTCGTAGGTGATGAATCGATAACACGAATGATCGGCATCAGTTCTGGCTTGCTGTTTCCTGCCCCCGTCTCTCCTTCCCTCCAAGCCTCTGTCCTCTTATTTCCAATCTCTTGATTCATCCCCTTGCTCTGTCCATCCTCCTGTTCTGCCTCACCGCTGGTGTTGAGCACTCCTCCGTTCTCTTACACTCCTCACTGTCTTCATATCCCACTCACCCCCTGCCCCCCCCCCCTCATCCTCAGGCATATGTTCTATACTTGTGGGGCACCAATGCTCCATCTTCTCTATTTATCCCTGCTGTGATTTATTCCTTTTCTCTCTGCACCCCTCTTTACTGTCCACCACTTCATCTTTCAATTAAATCCTCCTTTGTCTACATCTCTATGTCCCCGACCTCTGACACACGTCTCCGCTCGTTTGTGTGTCCTCGTCTCCTCCTCTGACCTCCCTCCATCCTCCATCTTCTCCATTTGCTAACTTCTCACTTCCTGGCTCTTCTGTCCATCCCTGTGGATGTGTCAGTGAGAGCTACTATTAGTTGCCATCTTCCCCCTACGTTTGCTCCCCCTCTTCCGCCCCCCCCCCCCCGGTCCCCAGTTGATCCTGGCAGGTTGGCTTGCAGAGCCAGCGGACTGTGTAAGACAGAATAATTGCTTCACCATAAAATGTAAAAGTGTCATTTTGAACAATGAGGTATCAGGAAGTGGAACAAATTGGAGGCCGGATTCGGAACGCGTGTTTGTGTGTGTGTGTGTGTGTGTGTGTGTGTGAGAGAGAGAGAGAGAGAGAGAGAGAGAGAGAGGGGGGTCAAGGGGAGGTCATTTGCATTGTAACTTGCAGTGGGAAATGAGAGAGTAAGTGAGGACAGTTGGTTCCTTGGTTTGTGAGGAGCAGGCATGTGATCAGGTTGGGATTAGGATTGACCATCTCAGGGATTATTTCCTGGGTTTAAGATTTTAGAATGATTATATACCCGCCATGCAGCAGTTGTTCTCCAGTCGGGATTCAAAGTCCTAAAAACTTTTAATCAGTTCTCCGAGTACAATGTCTGGTTCCCTGGTCTCCAGGTCAGAGACCTGATATCAGGTGTGTGTTTCCAAGCAGCTGAAAATATCAGCAGGTTCAGTTCTACATCAGATCCACCAGTAAACACCAGACTGGTGGATGGTGGAGGTTCAGTTCTACATCAGATCCACCAGTAAACACCAGACCGGTGGATGGTGGAGGTTCAGGTCTACATCAGATCCACCAGTAAACACCAGACCGGTGGATGGTGGAGGTTCAGGTCTACATCAGATCCACCAGTAAACACCAGACCGGTGGATGGTGGAGGTTCAGTTCTACATCAGATCCACCAGTAAACACCAGACCGGTGGATGGTGGAGGTTCAGTTCTACATCAGATCCACCAGTAAACACCAGACCGGTGGATGGTGGAGGTTCAGTTCTACATCAGATCCACCAGTAAACACCAGACCGGTGGATGGTGGAGGTTCAGGTCTACATCAGATCCACCAGTAAACACCAGACCGCGGGATGGTGGAGGTTCAGGTCTACATCAGATCCACCAGTAAACACCAGACCGCGGGATGGTGGAGGTTCAGTTCTACATCAGATCCACCAGTAAACACCAGACCGGTGGATGTTGGAGTGGTGGAGTCTTAAAAACCTTAAAAGCTTAGTGGTGGTGACCTTGAAGTCATGTGACCCTGGTGTAGCTCCTCCATAGGCTAACGTTAGCTTAGCACTGCTAACGTAGCATCCAGGCTTCCAGCATCATCAGAGGGTTCATTAGTGAAGATGATCTTGATGAACCAAACCTGGAAGATCATCAACTTTTGTTCACCAGAGCTGATTTACTGGTTCAATCACCACAATCACATGGAGCGATCCTATTGGCTGCTGGGGAGGATCCTGGAGATGGCGACTTCCTGTTGGACGACAGAAATACATCATCCCTGACATGCTAACTTCCTGTTGGACTACAAAAATACATCATCCCTGACATGCTAACTTCCTGTTGGACTACAGAAATACATCATCCCTGACATGCTAACTTCCTGTTGGACTACAGAAATACATCATCCCTGACATGCTAACTTCCTGTTGGACTACAGAAATACATCATCCCTTTTGTGCTCTGATGTTTTGATTATCAACCCTCTCTCTAAATTTTTTTCTTGATGTCTTCATCTCAGTGAGTACAGCAGTTCACCCGCTGGTCACTGCAAGACATTGTTGGCATGCGCAGCATCCATGTTGTTGAGCAGCCTCCATCTCTGCATACATGGCCGTGTTGATCTTCCAAATGTTCTAAAATGGAAGATGAATATTGTGAATTTTATGTCTGTCAAGTGAGCAGCAATCTCAGAGTCGAAGATGCGCTTTAGAAATGGTCCAGTGCTGCAGCACCGCTGCTCCAACACGGAGGAGGAAACCACGATGAAGAACTGCTTGTTCAGTTCTACAGCATCAGTAATGTTGGGCTGCTGGTTAATGCTGCTGGTTAGCAATGACGGTTAGCGCACTGATCCAACAGCTTAGCCTCAAAATATTTATCCTGAGTTTATTCAGTTATTTAGTCTTTGAAATACTAGCTTGGGGTGTTAATGCTCTCAAAAACTCAACATTATGGAGGTTTTCTTCAACTTTGAAGCCACACTGTACGTTATTTAAGGATAAATTCTGAGATATTATGCTGGTATTACCACTATGTGTACAAGTACTACCTGAAACTAATACCAGCACTCTCACCTGGCTCACCTCCACTTGTCGTTGCTGTCGGTTCAGGAGAAGAGCTTCACTACGTCTATGATAGAACGCTGAAAATCTTTCCTCTCAGTGCATCCTGGAGCTCCGTGGCTGTAATCAGCAGGGACTGAAGAGCTCTCGCTCTCAAGGATGTGAGGCTCTGAAGAGGCTGCAGCGCTGCTCCATTCCCTGCAGGTCAAGGACCGCCTCAGCCACTTCCACAGCCGCCACAGTGCAGGAGCCGCTCACACCTCTCACGTCCTCCCCCACCATAATAACTCACTAGACCCACCTGCAGTGTGTGTGTGTGCGTCTGTGTGTGTGTGTGTGTGTGTGTGAGAGAGAGGGAGAGAGGGAGGGAGGGAGGAAAGCGAGAGCCTGCTGGGTAGGAGGTCAGGTCCATGGTGCATTCCTTCACACCCCATCAGCATCTGGATGGGGGGGCATGCTCGCCTTCCATTCTACTCCTTCCTCTCCCTCCTGCCTCCTTTTAGTGGTGGGGTGGGGGGGTGAATGCCTGCCATGAGTTTAGTTGCTCAACCACGACATAAAATGCACAGGGTTGCCATGGCAACGGGAACGCCACCATAGCAACTCATGTACTGTAGTGTTAGGCAGGTGCTGTCGCACCGAGAAGCCATTTGTTGAGAGAGAGAGACAGAGAGAGAGAGACAGAGAAATGGAGACAGAAAGAGCAGGGTAGGAGGAGGGGGTGAGAGGGTGGGGGCGGGGTGGTAGGGAAAACAGTCAGGCTGTTAGCGCAGGAAAAATATGTTATCGCCGTGGCAACGCGATGTGGCAACTCTCCATGGCAACAGCAGGTGGCTCAGGGCTGAAATTTGTGTTTGCTGCTGTGTGTGTGTGTGTGAGAGAGAGAGTGTGAGAGAGTGTACGTGCATGTGCGTGGGTGTGTGCACTTGTAAGCGTGTGTGTCAGTGTGTGCATGTGTGTGTGCGCGTGTGTGTCTGTGAGTGTGTGTATGTGTGTGTATGCATGTGTGTAAGTATGTGTGTGAGAGAGTGTGTGAGAGAGCATGCGTGCGTGTGCGTGGGTGTGTGTGTGTATGCATGTTTGTTTGTGTGTGTGTTTGTCTGATTGTGTGTGTACATATGTGTGTTTGTGTGTGTTTTTGTTTGTGTGTGTGATTGTGTGTGTGGGTTTGTGTGTGTGAGAGATTCTGTGTGTGTGTGTGTGTGAGAGAGATTCTGTGTGTGTGCGATTCTGTGTGTGTGTGAGATTCTGTGTGTGAGAGAGATTCTGTGTGTGTGCGATTCTGTGTGTGTGAGATTCTGTGTGTGTGTGTAAGAGAGAGATTGTGTGTGTGAGATTCTGTGTGTGTGAGATTCTTTGTGTGTGAGATTCTGTGTGTGTGTGTGTGTGTAAGAGAGAGATTCTGTGTGTGTGTGTGTGTGTAAGAGAGAGATTCTGTGTGTGTGAGATTCTGTGTGTGAGAGATTCTGTGTGTGTGTGAGATTCTGTGTGTGTGTGAGAATCTGTGTGTGTGAGATTCTGTGTGTGAGAGAGAGATTCTGTGTGAGAGAGAGATTCTGTGTGTGTGAGATTCTGTGTGTGAGAGAGAGATTCTGTGTGAGAGAGAGATTCTGTGTGTGTGAGATTCTGTGTGTGAGAGATTCTGTGTGTGTGAGATTCTGTGTGTGTGTGAGAGAGAGATTCTGTGTGTGTGAGATTCTGTGTGTGTGTGAGATTCTGTGTGTGTGTGAGAATCTGTGTGTGTGAGATTCTGTGTGTGTGAGATTCTGTGTGTGTGAGAGAGAGATTCTGTGTGTGTGAGAGAGAGATTCTGTGTGTGAGAGATTCTGTGTGTGAGAGATTCTGTGTGTGTGTGAGATTCTGTGTGTGTGTGAGAGAGAGATTCTGTGTGTGTGAGATTCTGTGTGTGTGTGAGAGAGATTCTGTGTGTGAGAGATTCTGTGTGTGAGAGATTCTGTGTGTGTGTGAGATTCTGTGTGTGTGAGATTCTGTGTGTGTGTGAGATTCTGTGTGTGAAATTGTGTGTGTGTGTGAGATTTTGTGTGTGTGAGATTCTGTGTGTGTGAGAGATTCTGTGTGTGTGAGAGAGATTCTGTGTGTGTGAGATTCTGTGTGTGTGAAATTGTGTGTGTGTGTGAGATTTTGTGTGTGTGTGAGATTCTGTGTGTGTGTGTGAGAGATTCTGTGTGTGTGTGAGAGATTCTGTGTGTGTGTGAGATTCTGTGTGTGTGTGTGAGATTCTGTGTGTGTGTGAGATTCTGTGTGTGTGTGTGAGATTCTGTGTGTGTGTGAGAGATTCTGTGTGTGTGTGAGAGATTCTGTGTGTGTGTGAGATTCTGTGTGTGTGTGAGATTCTGTGTGTGTGAGTGAGATTCTGTGTGTGTGTGTGAGAGAGATTCTGTGTGTGTGAGTGAGATTCTGTGTGTGTGTGTGTGTGAGAGATTCTGTGTGTGTGAGAGAGATTCTGTGTGTGTGTGAGAGATTCTGTGTGTGTGTGTGAGATTCTGTGTGTGTGTGAGAGATTCTGTGTGTGTGTGAGAGATTCTGTGTGTGTGTGAGATTCTGTGTGTGAGAGATTCTGTGTGTGTGTGAGAATCTGTGTGTGTGAGATTCTGTGTGTGTGTGAGATTCTGTGTGTGAAATTGTGTGTGTGTGTGAGATTTTGTGTGTGTGAGATTCTGTGTGTGTGAGAGATTCTGTGTGTGTGAGAGAGATTCTGTGTGTGTGAGATTCTGTGTGTGTGAAATTGTGTGTGTGTGTGAGATTTTGTGTGTGTGTGAGATTCTGTGTGTGTGTGTGAGAGATTCTGTGTGTGTGTGAGAGATTCTGTGTGTGTGTGAGATTCTGTGTGTGTGTGTGAGATTCTGTGTGTGTGTGAGATTCTGTGTGTGTGTGTGAGATTCTGTGTGTGTGTGAGAGATTCTGTGTGTGTGTGAGAGATTCTGTGTGTGTGTGAGATTCTGTGTGTGTGAGATTCTGTGTGTGTGTGTGAGATTCTGTGTGTGTGTGAGAGATTCTGTGTGTGTGAGTGAGATTCTGTGTGTGTGTGTGAGATTCTGTGTGTGTGTGTGTGAGAGATTCTGTGTGTGTGAGAGAGATTCTGTGTGTGTGTGAGAGATTCTGTGTGTGTGTGAGAGATTCTGTGTGTGTGTGAGAGATTCTGTGTGTGTGTGAGATTCTGTGTGTGAGAGATTCTGTGTGTGTGTGTGAGATTCTGTGTGTGTGTGAGAGATTCTGTGTGTGTGTGTGAGATTCTGTGTGTGTGTGAGATTCTGTGTGTGTGTGTGAGAGATTCTGTGTGTGTGTGAGAGATTCTGTGTGTGTGTGAGATTCTGTGTGTGTGTGTGTGAGATTCTGTGTGTGTGTGTGAGATTCTGTGTGTGTGTGAGATTCTGTGTGTGTGTGAGAGATTCTGTGTGTGTGTGAGAGATTCTGTGTGTGTGAGAGAGATTCTGTGTGTGTGAGAGAGATTCTGTGTGTGTGTGTGAGAGATTCTGTGTGTGTGAGAGAGATTCTGTGTGTGTGTGAGAGATTCTGTGTGTGTGTGTGAGAGATTCTGTGTGTGTGTGTGTGAGATTCTGTGTGTGTGTGAGAGATTCTGTGTGTGTGTGAGAGATTCTGTGTGTGTGTGTGAGAGATTCTGTGTGTGTGAGAGAGATTCTGTGTGTGTGAGAGAGATTCTGTGTGTGTGTGTGAGAGATTCTGTGTGTGTGAGAGAGATTCTGTGTGTGTGAGAGAGATTCTGTGTGTGTGAGAGAGATTCTGTGTGTGTGTGTACACACTGTGTTTGTTCTGTGAAGAGAAAAAGAAAAGACCATCAGGCGTGATGCCTAACTGAGAGCCAACAACCACTCAACCTGGAAAATCTCTCTCTCCTTGACCTCATCTCTCCATCCTCCCCTACAGAGCTCTGTCTCTTGTGTTTGTGCGTGTGTGTGTGTGTGTGTGTGAGAGAGAGAGAGAGAGAGAGAGAGAGTGAAGATGTCTCCATCTATGAGAGAAATGCCATCATTACCTCCCTCATTAGTGGTGCAATGATTACCTTAAGTGAGTCCCAGCTTAGTGTTCCTGTATGCGTGTGTGTGTGTGTGTGTGTGTGCGTGCCATCCTGGAACTGTTTTGTTTTAAGCGTGCCTGTGACATTATCATGAGTGTGTGTGTGTGTTGATGAGCTTTAGCTGTCTTGAGTGTGTGTGAATGGACGAGCGGCGGCGGCGGCGGGGGGTTGTCAGGAGAAATTACCCCTGTGGACGCGAGCGGCGAGGCTGTAATTCTCCGAGGTAATCACAGGGAATAATGGCAACAGTGGGACACCCGGGAATCTAATCACTATAATCAGAAGCTCTGGCTTATGGGCTCAAATTCCTGCCTTGCTATCAGCTTCATGATGACGCCTGCTGGGTCGCTGCACCGCTGTAACACATCACATGACTGACCAGTCCCCCCCCCTGTCTCTCCCTCTCACTCTCTCTCTCTCTCTCTCTCTATCTGTCTCATCCATCTTCTCCTAGTCCTCCATTGTGGTCGGGGAGTCCCCTCTTCAGAAAGAATGGAGGAGTTCTCCTGCAAGGTACCGTCTCATCTCTTCTACTGTATGTGTGTGTGACCCCCCCCCCCTCTAGAACCTTGAGAAAACCAAGCGCTGAGTTCTGACACTTGGCCCGGCGCCAGCGGAGGAATGCAGCTGAAAGTTTAAAAACAGAGGAAGAGAGTGAAGGAGGGGAGAGAGGGAAAATCTGTGGAGCAGTCCCCTCTCTTCCTCTTCCTCACTCGACACACACTCCCTCCTTCCCTCTGCTGTTGTTCTACACCCCCCCCTCCCCCCCGCATGGCCCGATGGCGGTTTAAATGGACATTCAATCCCAATCAGGGAGCACTCCAGGAGCTGGCTGGGCTGCCGAGTCCTAAATGGAGGGGGAAATGGATACATTAGGCGTCTGCATGCTGCCCCCCCCCCCCCCCCCCCGATAATGGAGTAGTAATGGTCAAGGAGCCAAGGTGGGAGAGAGTGTCTGCAAACCTGGACTCCCACTAGATCCACATCCTGGGCTGATGTGTCTGAGCAGACAGGAGAGAGGACAGATGGACGGACAGGGCCCGCCTCAGAGGGACCAGCTGACAGGGAGACAGGAAAGGAAACTTTTGAAATGTATTCTTAGAGGGAGAGGATGCAGAGGGGGCTGAGGAAGGAGACCGGGTAAACCAGATGAGGTTTAGGATGGCGAGGTGGGCTGCTGGTCTGGGCCTGAGGGGGACCAGGTGGTCTTGATCACACTGGGGATTATCAAGTAGATCTGTCACTGAAGACCTGATGTGTCCCGGTGTCAGTGGACCTCAGGGTCTGTGGTTGAAGGACATGAACACAAACGGACCAAGAACTCTAGTGAGCTGAATAAAGGGAGCACACACAGACACAGACTCACACTCACACACGCACACTCACAAACACAGACACACACAGACGCACACGCACACTCACACACAGACACACACACACACGCACACTCACACATACAGACACACACTCACACACGCACACTCACACATACACATGCACACTCACAGACGCACACTCACACATACAGACGCACATGCACACTCACAAACAGACACACACACATGCACACTCTCACACACGCACACACACACACACGCACACTCACACACACACGCACACTCACCCACGCTCACACACACACGCACACTCACACACGCTCACGCTCACTCACACACACAGACACGCACACTCTCACACACGCACACTCACACACGCACACTCACACACACACGCACACTCACACACGCTCACGCTCACACAGACACGCACACACACACAGAGACACACACACACACAGACTCACACACGCACACTCACACAGGCACGCTCACTCACACGCACACTCACACATACAGACACACACAGACGCACACGCACACTCACACACAGACACACACTCACACACGACGCACACTCACACACGACGCACACTCACACATGCACACTCACACATACACACGCACACTCACACACGCACACTCACACATACACATGCACACTCACACACGCACACTCATACACAGACACACACACTCACACATACAGACGCACACGCAAACTCACACATGCACACTCACACATACAGACGCACACGCACACACACACGCACACTCACCCACGCACACTCACACACACACAGACACACACAGACACACTCACGCACAGACACACTCACGCACACTGTCACACACACGCACACTCACACACAGACGCACACTCATACACACAGACGCACACGCACACACACGCACACACACATGCACACTCACACACACAGACGCCCACTCACACACGCACGCTCACAGACACGCACACACACACTTGCGCGCACTCACAGACACACTCACACACAGACGCACACTCACACACACTCACAGACAATACAGACGCACACTCACACACACACGCGCACTCAGACACACACACACAGATGCACACTCACACACACGCACACTCACAGACACACACACGCACACTCACACACACAGACACGCACACACTCACAGACACACACACACACAGACACACACGCACACATACAGACACACAGACGCACACTCACACACAGACACACACTCACACACACAGACGCACACTCACACGCACACTCACACACGCACAGTCACACTCACACATACAGACGCACACTCACACACAGACACACACTCACACATGCACACTCACAGACACACTCACACACATGTACACTCACACATACAGACACACAGACGCACACGCACACTCACACGCACACTCACACACGCACGGTCACACTCACACATACAGACGCACACTCACACAGACACACACTCACACACGCACACTCACACATACAGACGCACATTCACACACAGACACACACTCCCACACGCACACTCACACACAGACACACACTCACACATACACACGCACACTCACACGCACACTCACACACGCACACTCACACATACAGACACACACAGACGCACACGCACACTCACACACGCACACTTACACATACAGACGCACACTCACACACAGACACACACATGCACACACACACACGCACACTCACACATGCACACTCACACACGCACACTCACACACACAGACGCACACTCACAGTCACACACAGACACACACACATGCACACTCACACACGCACACTTACACATACAGACGCACACTCACACACAGACACACACATGCACACACACACACGCACACTCACACATGCACACTCACACACGCACACTCACACACACAGACACACACAGACGCACACTCACAGTCACACACAGACACACACACATGCACACTCACACACGCACACTCACACATGCACACTCACACATACCGACACACACGCACACTCACACACAGACACACACATGCACACTCTCACACACACACGCACACTCACACATGCACGCTCACACACTCACACTCACGCATGCACACTCACACATACAGACGCACACGCACAGTCACACACAGACACACACACATGCACACTCACACACGCACACTCACCCATACGACACACACGCACACTCACACACAGACACACACACATGCACACTCTCACACACACACGCACACTCACACACACAGATGCAGACTCACCCATGCACACTCACACACAGACGCACACTCACACATACAGACACACGCACACTCACAGACACACACAGATGCACACTCACGCACACTCACAGACACACTCACACACACGCACACTCACAGACACACTCACACACACACACGCACACTCACACACACACACACGCAGACGCGCACTGTTCTGCTCTCCTGGTAAATGAGTTCCACACGACCCTGCAGGCTGGGTTAGGGTTGCATGCGCACGTACATGCACAGAGTTCAAAGGTCACTCCCCAGCAGAGCCTGTCTATCTGCTGGGGAGTGTCTGCAGTCTGAGGCCAGGACGTAGGTTGATGGTGACTGACTGGCTGACTGGCTGGTTAGCTGGGGGCTGAACTGGTTGAACTGGTTCCTCTGTCTGTTAGACACAACCCCTCATTACTGGAAACAAACCCATTAAAAATCCTTTGAAGTACAGCTAGCAGAACCTGATGGAGTGTGTGTCTGTGTGTGTGTGTGTGTGTGTGTGTGTGTGTGTGTGTGTGTGTATGTGTGTGTGTGTGTGTGTGTGTGTTGGGGTTGGAAGCAACAGCACTTGCCTTGGAAAACAGGCAGACAGGTAGACAGTATTCAGCAGCCATAGACGAGGGAAAGACCAAGACCAGAGGACACGTTCTGTCCTCTGGTCTCTGCCCTGCGGGGGTTAAAGCGTCTGTGGCTCTGGGTGAGTGAGGACAGGCGCTGGAGTGCCGCTTGATCTTTCCCAGCTTACTTTGTCACCTCGTCTCCTCAGCATATGTCCTTGGCTTCTTACCTGCAGTGCTGGCATGCACACTCGCCGGCGTGCAGGCTCTCGGGGAGATATGAGTCACCACTGTACATAGAGCGACAGTCAGATCGATGGAGAGGACAGATTTAGAACGACAAGTGAGAGAAGAGATACCAGCAGAAGAGGAGTGTGTGTGTGTGTGTGTGTGTGTGTGTGTGTGTGTGTGTGTGTGTGTGTGCGTGCGTGCGTGGTGGTCAGTTGTTGTCCAGCCGTGAGACTCCCAGGCAAACACAACATGGTATTTCCTGTCCTGCTCTCTCCTCTATCACTTTCTCTGCCGATGCATGAGCTACCACTCTGTGGCATGTGGAAGGGGAGTCGTTGCTATGGCAACCCAAAGCCTGACTGGAGCCAGAGGTGGGGAGATTTGGGGGAGGGAGGGGGAAGCGTTAAGTCAGAGCAAGGAGACCTAACACAGTCTTCACACACACACACACACACACACACACACACACACACACACTCACTCACTCACTCACTCACTCACTCACTCACTCACTCACTCACTCACTCACACACACACACACACACACACACTCTACTGATCTTTATCACACACACATACTCTCTAGTGATCTAGAGAGAGAATGTGTGTGTGTGTGTGTGTGTGTGTGTGTGTGTGTGTGTGTGTGTGTGTGTGTGTGTGTGTGTGTGTGTGTGCAGGGACTTACTTATAAGGTTATGGAGAGCAGAGCTGGAGCTATCAGGGGCAGAGACGCTCCAACTGGAGTCAACAAGATTACTGTGGGCAGCAGCACCGACAACCACACACCACAGCCTACTGGTCCTGGGGGGTCCTGGGGGTCCTGGGGGGTCCTGACCATTGAACTGGTCCCGTTGCAAACAAACTTTCTCCTCACGACATCAATCATTCATCACCGTTCTGAGACCTGTTTCACTCTTCAGGCTTCCTCTGAGAGCAAAACTTTCCCCTCTGTCATCAGTTTTTTACAGATTGAAAGCAAAATGAACCTGAGATTATCTCAAACTTTTGTACACAAAAAGTTTTACATGCAAATTTAAAACTTTGATGGCAGTTCAGCAGTTTCTTGTCTGGCTTTAAAAAGGTTTGTTTAGGTACTTTGTCTTTTTATTCAATCAAACATAGCAGGTTTTAATTTGCAATAAAACCCCTGTGGTTCCCTGATGGGTCACGCAGTTCCATCTGTCTTTGGATGGCTGTGTGGAAAGGCTTACACAGCACAGACAGAAAACAACCTCCGCAGGACGGGAGGGGAAGCGTCGGCAGCGGGACTGAAACCAGTCCAGTTGCCTGCCAACACCCGGAGTCACCGTGACCTGCACCTGCATGTCATTATTGGTGAGTGACACCCAGTCTGGAGATGACCACCACAGCGTTGCAGTGACTTGGGACTCCTTCGCTCCTCTCTGAGGGAGATGTGCAGCACAGGTCGTAAAGCTGTATGTCACGTATGCACATTTCACAGCTGTTTCAATGCTGTGAGCATAGAGGGCGCCCTTGAGTTCTGTCTCAGTCCATTTAGTACTTTTGGAGTCACTCAAATAGAAAACCAGAGTTTAAACTTGGTGGAAAATCCAAAGCTGCATCAGAAACAAATTATGATTTGGAAGTGCAGAGAGTCGAGAGTCTTTTCTACGGAGATGCTATTGACTCTGGACCAGAAAATGTTCCTCTATCTCCAGAACCCCTCTGGAAACTCTTCACTCTCACTGTCAGCACAGCTCATTCTTCTTGATCGCAAGCTCAACTCTTGACGTTCTCTTTCCTCTGTTAGTCTTTGACTTCATTCAGAAGTAAAATTGTTCAGAAATTTCAAAAGAGCAGTTTCACACACAGCTAGCTTTAAAAAGTCTGGTAGCCTGTATTGTTTTTATAAAAGAGCTTCTATTCTGCTTTTGTCTAAATTTAGTGACCTTTGACCTGAACCACGCTCACTCTGGCCCAGTTTAGGGATCCACCTTATTGGATTTTTTTGCCGATATCAAGTTTGCTGATATAATGCAACTTGTCAGGCCAATACTGATGCATCTGATCATCAGGTCTGGACCCAACAGGTCACCCAATCAACACAACCTCTGTCCACGTGGGTCATGGGGAGCTTGGCACCTGTACAACTGGACAGCTACAGTATGAGTAGCAAACAGACTGGCCTTGCAGTTCTCATCCATCATCATCCATCCATCATCCATCCATCCATCCATCATCCATCCATCCATCCATCATCCATACATCATCCATCCATGGTGGGGGTGGA
>NC_141339.1:745000-935000 GCF_037954235.1 Aulostomus chinensis
CGGCTGACTAAAGGTATGCAGTGAATATTTGATCAGGGTAGAATGGCGTGTTGGCCTCATGAGATATTAATATGCTAACGCTCTCATTCTGAGGGAGTGAATGTGTGAGGGACATGCGAAGCTCCTGCTGATGTGTCAGGGTCCTGCCACCAGACAAGGGTGAGCTGGGACAGGAGCTGGGACGGGAACTGGGATGGGAGCTGGGACATGAGCTGGGACGGGAACTGGGACGGGAACTGGGATGGGAGTTGGGACATGAGCTGGGACGGGAACTGGGATGGGAGCTGGGACATGAGCTGGGACGGGAACTGGGATGGGAGCTGGGACATGAGCTGGGATGGGAGCTGGGACATGAGCTGGGACGGGAGCTGGGACGGGAACTGGGACATGAGCTGGGACGGGAGCTGGGACATGAGCTGGGACGGGAGCTGGGAGGCAGCAGAGGAGACGCTCAGCTCCGATGCTAGAAGCTCATGAGCAGTGCAAATATGCACATTCGCCTCTGGGCGGCTGTGTGACTGACAGACTATCACCCCACGTTGTTGCTCACCAGTGTAGCGTAATGGGGGGTCACTAGGCTTGCCGTCTGACAGCAGGACTAACAGTGTGTCCTTGCCTCACACAGATCGTCCCTGGGAGATTATCTAAATCGAGGACAAGACAGCCCATCCCGCTACTCGCCTCCGCCTTGCGGTGAGGACCTTCAGGACGACCACACTTACAGCACCGCCAAATCCCCCAGCAGGCTCTGCTCCTCCCAAATCCCCACTCCTTCTTCTCCTCTGGATGATGACGACATCATCGCTGTGGAAATCCAGTCAGACGTCAAACCCGAGCCCAGGGAGATTCCGCTGGATTCTCATATCTCCGCCGCTACATACATTACCCAGCAGTCCCTGCGCGGACAGAGACGTAGTTTGGGGGCGGGAGCAGGGACTCTGGCAGGAAGCAGTTTACCCTGGACCAAAAACCGAGTGAGGGGCATTAGCGACACACTGCCACTGAAGAAGCGGCGTGCGGCAGCAGTGGAGAAGCCCCCGGAGAGTGATGACGAGGAGATGAAGGAGGCGGCGGGATCACTACTCCACCTAGCGGGGGTCCGAGCCTGCCTCAACAACATCACAAACCGCACCGCCAAGGGCCAGAAGGAGCAGAAAGAGGCCCTGAGAAACTAAAAGACACATGGAACACTTACTCACAGACACTACACATGTCAAAGCACACACACACACACACACACACACACACACACACACACACACACACACACACACACACACACACACACCAATAGGTCAACAGGTAACGTTCCTACAGCATTAGTCACAACGGACACTTCTCATCTCCCTCTATCTATCTGCAGGGCATTAGGTGAATCCTACTTATTTGTGGCAATATCAAAAATCTATGTTTTCCTACATGTTCAGCAACACTAACACCGATGGGTACTTCTCATGTGTCTCTGTTGTTTCTGTTGTTTCAAAGGGGATGAAAGCCATAAAAAAGCATGTTTTGTCACTAATTTGGACAAGTTGTACACGACAAAACCGACTCACATCGCGGAGCGTTCCAGGACATGACGCGTAGATGGCTGTCTGTCTTACTGTGTGTTTCTATGTGAATCTGTAGCAATCGTGCAGTGATGCCAGCGAAGACCCCCGACTGGGAGCTGCTCACTAGCATCACTCTCCTACATCCATGAGCACAAACGTGAGACTGTGCCAAAGATAAGCGACCAGGTTGCTTCATGTAGCCGATAAAACAGCTGACAAAAAAGAAGAAAAGGAAGTCTAGAGAGAACGACCTTCAGTGTCAAAATAATTGTAAACCCCAATGTGATATATATTCATGCACTTAAGATTATTTTACGCCACTACTAGTCAAAGCATCATGGGTAAGGACATAGTTTGTTTCCAGAGCACTCATAGTATTTAAGAGTAGATATATAAAACTGAAAAAAGCTCAAAGAGATGGATAGTGTGCCGGGTCTGAGGCAATATCTCCTTCATTATGTTGTTGTTGTTGCATAATGTACCCCCCCCCCCCCCCCCATCTATAGACACCTGGTATAGTTAGCGGAGCTACCAGTAGCTACCACACCTTCCTCCTCCTCCTCCTCCTCCTCATCTGACAAGGAACTCTATACATAAACTGTGGCTTTAGGTTTCTGTTGGTGTCTGTTTCTCCTCCTCACTCGACCCTCATTAAGATATAAGCAATTTGTCCCGCGCGGGCAACTCTGTAAAAAGGTTAGAAAATATTTTATTTTTTCCTTTCTTAATTGAAGCAATTTGACCTGCAGGACTTTCTCAGTTATATTGCATGGGTGCTTGTAAATAAGATAAAAGCAAATCTTTTTTATTCAAAGATCATGTAAGATAACAATGTATTTAGCATGAAGCATGACTTATTTTCATATAAACCTTGATCCTAGAGGACAGAAAAAGAGTTTTGCCGCCAATTCTTATACCCGTGATTATATTGGATTTTATTTTGTTTGGGTTGGTTTGTTTGTTTGTTTGTTTGTTTGTTTGTTTGTTTGTTTTGTTCTGGAATCCTTCTGGGTTCCCAGCGGGCTTTCAAAGACACATCTTCTTCAGGGAGGAACGTGGGAGGTCACTCTGTGATGGGAGGCCGCGTAGGGGGTGGGGCTTCCGTCTTCTTCTGCCCGTACAGTGATTTAGGTGTTCAGTGTTAACCCTGTGTTATTTCAGAACATGTCTGTAGAGTGTGTGTCCACATGTCCAGGAACACACACTCTCGTGCCTGCCTGCCTGCCTGCCCTCAGTACCTCTGTGCTCATGTCTCAGACATGGCGACAGAACGTTACCTGTCTTTATTTATGACAGTATTGTTTGTTTCTCTCCCGTGTGTTCATGTACGTTGTCTTTTTTTCCATCACCATTGTTCCGTGTAAATGTTCGGAACCGTCGGGCATGAGAAAGTGTCCTAAAAGAACCTCATATCTCTAAAAAGGCTTGGTGGGAGGAAGTGAAGAGGAACGTAGGCGATGGCGTAAAAGTCTCATTTACATTCAGTGTTATTGATTCAAGCAGTTACTGGTGGATATTAAGCTTCACCCTTTCTCTTGAGAGCCTAGTCTGGAGGTGAAAGATTTTAGTTTGGTTTGATTTTTGTATTTTTACTGACGGCTACGAGGCGGTGAGTGTCGCTGACTTCTATGACTGAAGAAGCAGACCTGATGGTGTTCAGGTCAGCACTGTGGGTTCCTGCCTCAGAATGATCTGGCACTGCCAGAGTGTTGATGTCATTGCCAAAAACTAGACGGACATTAAATGTCTAAAATGTGACTAAAACTAAAATGCCTTTTAGTCATCAGACCAGGATTTGAACTAAGTCCAAGTCAGAAGTCCGAAACACCTGAAGAGACGCATCGACCAGACAGACATCAAAGTCAAAAACTCCACTAAAACCACTTTCTTGCATAAAATGAGACTAAAGTTCTAAAACTTGCTGTTGAGTTTTACTTGATGAAAACTAACAAGGATGTTTGACACAAGACCAAAGCTCTTTTGCCACTGGCCAGTGAACCTGCTAACATCCAACTTTAGTCTGCTGTGGGAACGCACTCCTGGGTCACATGACCCTGCAGCAGACACAGCTAATTATCAGCACAAATGTAAAACCTGGGTAGACGTGGTGATGTGCGGCCAGCTTCTGCAACTTCTTGTCATCTGGACCATAACAAGCATCTCCTCTCTCAATCAGTGTTGAGTTTTTGAGTAAAAGATGTAAAAGAGTAACCACGGAAACGCCATCACTGCCCGCCATGCTGGTCCCTGCTATAATGGTTGTTCAGTGTGTTTTCTGGTGATGCCAAACGGGACTCAAAGGCACCTGGTCTAACAGGACAGGGGTCAATCCTGCGGTTACCAGGGGAACAAAGCAGCGTGTAAATGGTCTGTGCCGTGGGAAAAGGGTGTAGGACTGACTGACCTGACCTGAACACCACTGCCAGGATTGAGCCTCAGTCAGAGGTGACGTGCAGCAGTGTAGCAGCAGCATCAGGGTTTGCTGAGGAGTGACTGTCAGTCAAACAAATGTATGCCCCGCCCACTGGTAAGAGCCCTTTGCCACCTGTAGCACGCATCACTGCTGTTGCACTCTGTGCGATATCCATGCTGACATAACAACAGAAAAGGAGTCACTGTTGCTTTTCTCGTCGTGTGCCACTGTCTGCTGTCGTCTGTCTCCTGCAGCCCAGGTCAAGCTCTCAGCTGTATTCACAGTAACAATCCACTGATGTGGTGACAACTAACGTGTTCAGTTAGCGAGAGCCATGTTGAGGAGAGAATCGGTTGCTAAAGCATTTTCTGCTAAAGCAGCCGATTCTCTCCTCTGACTCGCTCGGTGACATGCAGGAAGAATGAACTCCTGACCTCGGAGTCCTGGAGGAACAGCGGCACATCTGCAAATAAATCAACTACACTTCACTGCCTGAAAGCCCCATAAAACGACCTGCCAAACAAACAGTCAGACGCTCGATTCAAAAACTGTTGCCATTTTTTTATTCGTTGATGTTTTTATGCGCATTTTTATTTCCTGTTTTCTCTCTGACAAAATAATCTACGATACTGCCATTTTTTGAGGTGACTGTCTGAGCTGAATATTGGAAAGCCATAGGTTAGTGATGTCAAAATGCAAAACTGTTATTGATCTGTGAGATGTGATGCAGAGTACACCCGGGTGTTGGTTTTTCAGTAAATGTTCAATTCTCTCCTTATTGTGCAATCATATTGCCAAAGAATGATTTCAAGACCTATTTCATCACTACATGTAAATATTAACGTTGTCCAATACGTGGCAAAAAATATATAAATGTTGTTTTATTTTGTTTTCCATTTTCTGAAAAACTACAATGATGTTTATGTGATGTATTGTCTTCCAGTTGGTTGCAATAATAAAAAAAAATACAAGTTACGGATTAGTTTGGTGTTCTTTTGGCCAGAAGACTGGGCCCCTCCTCTAGGGAGCACATTTTGCCCACTAGCTAGTTAGCACACTGACTGGTAGCGGGTGGGGAGTTGGTCTCAGCTAGCTAAGGTGCAGGGTGCTAGTTCACTTAGCACACTGACTGGTAGCGGGTGGGGAGAGTTAGCGTCCGCTAGCTAAGGTGCAGGGTGCTAGATCACTTAGCACACTGACTGGTAGCGGGTAGGGAATTGGTCTCAGCTAGCTAAGGTGCAGGGTTCTAGTTCACTTAGCACACTGACTGGTAGCGGGTGGGGAGAGTTAGCGTCCGCTAGCTAAGGTGCAGGGTGCTAGATCACTTAGCACACTGACTGGTAGCGGGTGGGGAGAGTTAGCGTCCGCTAGCTAAGGTGCAGGGTGCTAGATCACTTAGCACACTGACTGGTAGCGGGTGGGGAGAGTTAGCGTCCGCTAGCTAAGGTGCAGGGTGCTAGATCACTGAGCACACTGACTGGTAGCGGGTTGGGAATTGGTCTCAGCTAGCTAAGGTGCAGGGTTCTAGTTCACTTAGCACACTGACTGGTAGCGGGTGGGGAGAGTTAGCGTCCGCTAGCTAAGGTGCAGGGTGCTAGATCACTTAGCACACTGACTGGTAGCGGGTGGGGAGTTGGTCTCAGCTAGCTAAGGTGCAGGGTGCTAGTTCACTTAGCACACTCACTGGTAGCGGGTGGGGAGAGTTAGCGTCCGCTAGCTAAGGTGCAGGGTGCTAGATCACTTAGCACACTGACTGGTAGCGGGTGGGGAGAGTTAGCGTCCGCTAGCTAAGGTGCAGGGTGCTAGATCACTTAGCACACTGACTGGTAGCGGGTGGGGAGAGTTAGCGTCTGCTAGCTAAGGTGCAGGGTTCTAGTTCACTTTGCACACTGACTGGTAGCGGGTAGGGAGAGTTAGCGTCTGCTAGCTAAGGTGCAGGGTGCTAGATCACTTAGCACACTGACTGGTAGCGGGTTGGGAGTTGGTCTCAGCTAGCTAAGGTGCAGGGTTCTAGTTCACTTAGCACACTGACTGGTAGCGGGTGGGGAGAGTTAGCGTCCGCTAGCTAAGGTGCAGGGTGCTAGATCACTTAGCACACTGACTGGTAGCGGGTGGGGAGAGTTAGCGTCTGCTAGCTAAGGTGCAGGGTTCTAGTTCACTTTGCACACTGACTGGTAGCGGGTAGGGAGAGTTAGCGTCCGCTAGCTAAGGTGCTAGATCACTTAGCACACTGACTGGTAGCGGGTTGGGAGTTGGTCTCAGCTAGCTAAGGTGCAGGGTTCTAGTTCACTTAGCACACTGACTGGTAGCGGGTGGGGAGAGTTAGCGTCCGCTAGCTAAGGTGCAGGGTGCTAGATCACTTAGCACACTGACTGGTAGTGGGTGGGGAGAGTTAGCGTCTGCTAGCTAAGGTGCAGGGTGCTAGATCACTTAGCACACTGACTGGTAGCGGGTGGGGAGAGTTAGCGTCTGCTAGCTAAGGTGCAGGGTGCTAGATCACTTAGCACACTGACTGGTAGCGGGTGGGGAGAGTTAGCGTCCGCTAGCTAAGGTGCAGGGTGCTAGATCACTTAGCACACTGACTGGTAGCGGGTGGGGAGAGTTAGCGTCCGCTAGCTAAGGTGCAGGGTGCTAGATCACTTAGCACACTGACTGGTAGCGGGTGGGGAGAGTTAGCGTCTGCTAGCTAAGGTGCAGGGTGCTAGATCACTTAGCACACTGACTGGTAGCGGGTGGGGAGAGTTAGCGTCTGCTAGCTAAGGTGCAGGGTTCTAGTTCACTTTGCACACTGACTGGTAGCGGGTAGGGAGAGTTAGCGTCTGCTAGCTAAGGTGCAGGGTGCTAGATCACTTAGCACACTGACTGGTAGCGGGTTGGGAGTTGGTCTCAGCTAGCTAAGGTGCAGGGTTCTAGTTCACTTAGCACACTGACTGGTAGCGGGTGGGGAGTTGGTCTCAGCTCCAGCTGTACTTCCCAACAAGTTGTTTTTTTAATAGTAGCATTATTGCTAGCAGCTGAGGTGAACTTGCAAAGCCTGATTTCTTCAAACTGAACTAACTTCCTGTCAAACCTCTTCACTGAATATAGCAAAGACTTTGGAGAGAGCGCAGCTCGCTTCATTTACTGGTAAAGTGCTCGCTGGGTGAGACTCTTTAACTTGCTCTTAAGACTGACCCCAATCATTAACCTCACATATTCCCGTCAACAACGGGCTTATCATGAGCATGCCTCTTCCAACAGTTAATTATTCATTTACTTCCTCGAATCATTTAAGTTCAATACTTCTGATTAAAGTCAAACTCAGTGTTTCCCTTCAGGGAACGAAGCAGGAGAATTTCCTCAGTGCCTTATCAATCTGAGTGGTGCCATTTTGGAGCTGTGTGGCAGTGGAAGCCCATTCATAATTGAAGCTGAGACAGGCTTAATCTGGAGCCAGTGCCTCCCTGTGCTGCACGCTCCCACCACCAACACAACTGCAGCTAGCAGTCCTCTGTTGCTATGCAACTGAAGCAAAGAAGATGTGGTGTTTTGTGTGTGTGTGTGTGTGTGTGTCTAGATCTTTAGTGGCATCATACAACTCAGTTACTGTGACGACAAGCCTCCGATAACGGTTTATTTATAATCTCTTGGTCTGAATGGCACTTAATGGACACAATCGTCTTCCTCCTCCTCACTTCCCTGTTTTCCATCAGACGAGTAAATTCCAGGGCCCTCAAGTCTCCGCTCGTCTGCCCTCAGTGAGTGTGGCGCTATCAGGGCTTCGGCTCAGAGGAAGCAGATGCAGAGAGATCCCGGCCTGTAACATCCATATCCAGAGAATGACCAGCCAGGCAAGTTTCCATGGAGACAGAAGTGGAGGAAGCGTTCTCCTGGCAGCTCTCGTCTATTGCAAAGATTTATTGTTTTTTTAGAAGCCTTCCCCCAGTGGGGAGGGGAGGTGTGTGCTGTGGACACGGCTCGTCCAGAACTGCACCTACAGCCCTCTTTGTTGGGTTGGGTGTAAAATACTTGCATACGTGTGTGCACGTGCGAGTGTGTGTGGGGAGAGGAGCGCGTTAGCGAGCGTGGTCAGCTTTCGTCATGTAGCGTGATCGCCCTCTAGTGGCAATATTCTAGTACTGCATGAAAACGTCAGGTACCGATTAAGTGGGGCTCTAATATAAAAGTCATCGATCAGTGATTGACTTCATTGGCTCTCCTATGATGCTATAACCTGATCTCATTCAGTCAGCACTTGTCATGTATCCTCTTCTTACTGTTTAAAATAAAATTGTATGAGTGATAGTCTTAAGTCAGACGTTCACATGAGTCCATGTCAAACAAAGCACATTTTTTCTGAAAGTCTGAACTGCACGGATTTGGCAACAGTTACAACTTTGAGAGGTACAAAGCTACAATATCAAAGGATAAATTGATGAGTAATTGACAAAAGCATTTGTGAAGAAAACAGTTTAAATTTCTTATGTTCGTTAAAGTAATAAGAATAACACATCTTATCTACAGGTTTCTTTTAAAGTCCCCGATGACTATGCAACACAAAACCTCTAAAACCAACGAATGAAAGTACAACCAAGCAGTGACGTGAAAGCAAGGGGAGACGTACACGTCTGCGTGTGAACTCGTCAATTCTGGTCCGAACTGGACCTGCAAATCACGATACACCAGACGAACCATAAACAAACAGAAAATCCTAACTTGTGTTGTTTTCTGTCCTCAAATATTTTATTAGAATTCATTACCTACAAATAAAAAAAACTGCTCACGCCATCTGCGCGCCGGGAGTCACCCCTTGCAAACAAAACTACATTTCCCAGCACCCGATGTCCTGATGACTAAATCTCGCGTTACGCGCGGCTTGACCCTGCCCTATGTCTCGCGCACTCGCAGCTCCATGCTCAGTATATAAAGCGGGACATCGTCGGAGGAGGACGGCTGGGGAGTCGCAGCCCGGGATTGTAAATAAGACCGCAGAAACTGTGTTTTATTTACAAGAGTGATGCCGGCTGTTTTAACATACCGCTCCCAGTTGTTTTAACCGTTTTTTTGGTCATTTTTGGCTCTGTTTCCCGCCTATTTCCGCGTGGTTGTTACGCTACGCGTATAATGGCGAGCTCGGCTAACTCGAACCCAGTGGTAAGGATCAAGGTGGAGGATTGTCAGCGGGGGAACGGGGGTAAAGTTGCTGGGACGCTGTCCACCGTCTGGTTTCTCTTGATGCAGTTACATGAATTTATTCTTACAAGCACTTCACGGTTTTCTCCAATAAAACTGAAACCAGGTCCAATTTAACGGCCATCTTACACAGAGCCTCGCGCTAGTTGTGGTCCACTGCCGGCGGCAGCCGTTACTAACGTGCGTCAGCGCGGTTAATAGCAGCTGGTGTTCAGGCGCGGACCCGGTCAGGAGATCTACCCGCGTGTGGGGGTGTCTGGTCGAGTCTCATGTCTGCAGTAAGTCGATACTCGGTTCTTACAGTTCTTCCTAGAATAATGGAACCGTGTGATTGTTCCCAACATGGCGTTCGTAGGTCGCTCGCGCGGACCAGGCGGATAGTCGAACCGAGGCAACTTCGCATCCCGGTAATGTTACAGATGTACGCGAAGCACCTCGACACATCCACGGCGACCGAGTCTAGTCTCTGTGTCGGGAGGTTAAACTGTGGAAGGGAAGTTGAGCCGAGTGTGTCATCACGGTCCACCATTCCACGAGCCGAGGACGGCGAGCTTCCCCACACCGCCTCCGCCACTCGGCGGACCAGCCAGACCGGCTCCACACCGACCAGACCACACTGTTGAGTCAAAGCGGGACATTTACAGGCCATTTCAGTGAAAAGGGGCCCTATAAAGCGCACTGAGAGCGGGGTTGTGGAACTGCTGGTCTGCCGCTCAGCAAAATGGCTTCCACGTCCCCCCTCGCGCCGCTTCTGGCCCTCCTCCTCGCCGCGGCGGGTTTTATACCGCCATCTTGGCTCTCTAATATAGACTGCCCGGGATGGGAAGGTGCTTCCCGACGCTACGTCACCGGCTCTACATATAAACACCAGATCGCTTTAAATAGTGGCGGAGCAGACAGACCGAGGGGCGGGAGGGAGGCACCGAGTCCGGGTCCGCGCTTCGGGCAGCAGGGACAGAGCAGCTCGGTGGCCGGCCTGGGTATCGTCCGTGCAGGGTCTCATGGCTAGTTCCCCGTGAGCACCGCGGTATCCCGAGGGTCACGTAGCAGGTCGTTGATAAACAACCGTGCGTGACGTGGGGCATGAAGGATAAACGTTAGCACCACCACTGTAGTGGCTCGGTCACTTGGTGTGTACTGTATGGATCCGTTGAGAGAACTCCACACGCCAGATATGACTGCAGTATTCTTACTTTTCATTGTAAAAAACACATTTACATTTCAGATTTTTTATTAGAGCTGTTTTGTCATGTTGTTGTAATGAAGCAGGAAGACTTGAGACGTGGCCAGCCTGGCTGCTGTTGGAGGGCTGGAACTACAGGCTTGTGGTTGTCACAGCGTCCTGGGTGCTGGCTTGAAACAAAGCCCACTGCCTTTATATTCTGGTTCATGTATTTTCCTGATTCTCATCATTCTGATCTGGGTCCAAATGTTGAGATTAAAGTGATATCCAGGAAGTATATATTGCTTTTCGAGCATTCACTACCAGACGTCTCACTTTCACTAAGGTGTTTTTCCTCCTGCGTCACTTCTGTGACTCCAGAATGCAGGACGAGCCAGCCTTGTGTCTGAAGATAGAGGCTCGTGGAGATGGATGGCTAACAACAGCTCAACTGTCCAAAAATGTCTGTTCACCAACTCTCCAAGTTGTATCATCCAGGTCTCCTTCGTCCAGACAGAGGATCAGTGTTGACACTTGAAATGCTGGTTTCACACCAAACTTGCATCACACCTTGAACTGAATCTGACAGTCATTCCTTTTGACATGAATCTGCCTGAATTCTCTGATTCTGACTTAAATCTCTAATGAACCCGATTTTAATCACAGATTTACACATGAAGGAGTTCTGGTAGGGAGTGTGAGAGCACACTTGGTTCATTATATAAGAATTGGAACCTGCTGTCACAGCAACGGCTAGACATCAAAGCAGTGATGTGAGACAGTGCATTAATGTGTTCATGCCACTCTCTCTCTAAATGTATTTTACCTTAAACATTGGTCTGTATCAAAGTTATAACAACAGGGATGTGAGACTGCATAAGGTTCTTCAGTTATACACACACTTGTATAAGTTGTCTGTCTAATCAAAGTGTTTCCTCTTCTGGCTTCCTCCTAGCCTAAACTGTACAAGTCGGTGATAGAAGATGTGATCAACGAGGTGAGGGAACTGTTCCTGGACGAGGGCGTGGATGAGCAAGTGCTGCTGGAGCTGAAGACGGTAACTGACCAACGCCACTCCAGACGGGCGTCACCTCGCAGCTCCTTCATGTCCTCAGGGAGCTGCATCCAGGCTTTTATGTGGTTTACTCATCTAATTGTTCAGGATCACCCACTTAGATATTTGCTCATTTTCACATTTTCAACATGTTTTTTATCAGCTAGCTGTGTTTTTAAGTTTAATATTTTCCTCTGTAATGTACCAGAAGAAGATGAAACACTTCAACATCTGTCTGACTAAAGTCCGTAAAATGTGATTTCGCAATTTTGTTTTTGCCTTCACCTACCTGACAACTTGCCAGGCTCTACAGACACTTAAAAGTTCCTCCAAAAATAGGTTTTAGGGTTGATTGTATGAAGGTTGATTGTAATTTTTCCACAATGCTCAAAGTTTAGTCTTCCCGGACTTCCTGGGAAATGTGGTGTTCATAAAGAAACATTCCTTCAAACACACGTTAATTTAACGCCAGCTGTGTTAAGTTTTTGCCCTGAAATCTGAACAACTGTCACAACTGAATATCAGCTGAAAGTATCAGTTATTGACCTTGACTTATTTATTGGTATCAGTATTGGACCTGGAAAAATTCCCAAGTATTTGTTGAGCTCTACTAACATTTACACATGTGAATTATTTTCTCCCTGCAATCGTGGCCTGAGTGACTGGAGGAAATTAGCAGCACCCAGTTTCTCCCTGAGGATACGTTACTACTGCTGCTTATATGGATACATGTAGCAGTGCTGTTTGTGTTTGCTGCTTCAGCTATGGGAGAACAAGCTGCTCCAGTCCAAGGCAGTGGACGGGTTCCACACAGAGGAGCAGGCTGCCCTGCAGGCTGCTGCTGCACAGCAGCAGCAGGTCCAACAAGTCCAAGTCCAGCAGGTGCCCCAACCAGCACAGGCCCAGCAGGTCATCCTGCCCCCTCCCCAGCAGCAAGGTGGGCTCAGTATGCTTTTAATACTGCACAATATATATCTGTACCTTTTCATGTTTCTTCCTATATCTGTAAATGTGATCACAGTCTTGGTGTGAATTCAAGTCAGGTTTATTTGTGTGTCACCAAACCCCAACCAAAGTTCTGTCCTGACTCTGTCCAAGTGGAGCAGGTCCAGCACCTCCCTCCTTCAATGAACCTCCACCCAACAATTCTCCATCAGCAGCACATCCTGCAACAGCAGCCACCAGAACCTTCCTTTACCAGCAGGAAGGTGGAGCAGATCCAGGATCAGTGGGGACGGAGAGAGCAGGACAGAGACAAAGACAGAGAATGGAGGAAGACAGAGAGATAGAAGGAAAGAGGGACAGAGATAAAGAGAGAGAGAAAGGAGGGGAGACTGATGGACAGAGACAAAGACAGAGAATGGAGGAAGACAGAGACAGAAGGAAAGAGAGGGACAGAGATAAAGAGAGAGAGAAAGGAGGAGAGACTGATGGACAGAGACAAAGACAGAGAATGGAGGAAGACAGCGAGACAGAAGGAAAGAGAGGGACAGAGAGAAAGGAGGAGAGACTGATGGACAGAGACAAAGACAGAGAATGGAGGAAGACAGAGAGACAGAAGGAAAGAGAGGGACAGAGATAAAGAGAGAGAAAGGAGGAGAGACTGATGGACAGACGGGGACGTGAGCAGGTGGAGCTACGGGTGGCAGCTGGAGCCTCTTCAGGTCTGGAGCCTCCTCCAGCAGCACCAGGATCTGGGATGAGGGGAGAAGAAGAGGAGTTAGTAACACGTCTGAGGACAGGAGGAGGAGAGAGAAGCCCAGTGCATCATGGGAGATCCCAGCAGTCTGAGCCTACAGCAGCAGATCTAAGGGCCAGCCTAAGCAGTCCTGACTATAAGCCTGATCAACAAGGAGGTCTTAAGTCTGCTCTTAAACCTAGAGAGGGGGTCTGGGTCCTGGACTGAAACTGGGAGACGGTTCCACAGGAGGGGAGCCTGCTAGCTGAAGGCTGTGGCTCCATTCTACTGTTAGAACTCTAGGAACCAGCAGGAACCCTGCATCCTGGGAGTGAAGGGTTCTAGCTGGATCATAGGGGACTAGGAGCTCTGTCAGGGATGAAGGAGCCTGGTTGTTGAGGACTTTGATGGTAGAAGGAGAATTTTAAATTCTGTTCTGAATCTGACAGGGAGCCATGCAGAGAAGCAGTCCAGGAGAGACCTGGTCTCTGCTACCAGTTCTAGTCAACACGTGGCAGCAGCGTTCTGGACCAGCTGGAGAGTCTTTAGGGACTTCTTAGTCCAGCCTGGTAGGAGGGAGGTGCAGTAATCCAGCCTGGAAGTGACAAAAGCAGGGACTAGTTCTTCTGCATCTTCTTGAGCCAGGATGTGTCTGATCTTAGCGATGTTACGTAGATGGAAGAAGGCGTCCTGGAGGTTTGTTGAATGTGGGAGTTAAAGGGTCCTGGTCAAAGAGAACTGCTAGGTTCCTACGGTGGTGCTGGGGGCCAGGGTGGTGCCATCCAGTCATCAAGTATATTTCATTTTATGTATTTTTATTCAAATCTGTTTTCCAATTTGTCACTAACCCACTTTTCCTTCCCACCTGTACATTTAATCGCTCTAGCATGGATTTTCTCATCATGGATCAATGAAGTTTGTCTCATCTAAACAGAACAAGATTTCTAGTGCAGGACACTCAATAAGTGTTATGACAACGTGAATAAATCTTGAGTAAAAAAAACAAGATTCGCACAAACTTCATCAGGGCTGCACTATATTCTAAATGATCTAATTGATTATTTTGACTGATGTTGATGATGTGATTCACAGTATTAGTCAGTAGAATCAGTTGTGTGGGCAGGATCTCTACAGCACCATAAACTTTAATTTGAAATGGCATTTTGACACAAGTTGGGAATGTACTAAGTTGGATTTATAGCTGTCTGATTTGTTACGCCTATTTAATATCCATTGCTTACAGATATTTGGATAACTCACATTTATGATATTCATATTCTGAATATATGAAAAAAACAACATAGAAAATTTAAGTTTTTCCTCATTACCAAAATATCTCGAAAAGTCCCTAAAACTCATATTTACTGCATAGAATTGTGGGAGTCTTGAGTAAATCAGGATCCTAGATTGAATATACATGTTTAATCCTGCTGATGTGATGATGTGTTCATTTTATCCTGCACCCTGACACAATTGGCCTTGACGTAATATTTTGCCGCCCCGGTGCTTAAATAGAGAAGTTAGGCATATGTCAGTTACATTTAGGTCAATTGTGCTGCCCTAGCTGCCATTGCGCTGATCAGAATGAACAACATGGAGGATTTCCACACATCATTGGAAATCATGTCCAGCAGAGTCCCAGGGTTTGTCAGGGAGGTAGACAGAGGGAGAGGATAGAACCCCAACTCACGGTTGGTTAGTTTTGGTTCCCAGAATGAAGATGTCAAAGCTCAGGTGTTTGTTGAACCCTTGAAGTGTTAGACCATTCTGCCCTATCATTGACTGCTATATTATTTTGTAGTATTTGAGGCCATGGTTAGAGAGCGTTACCTGAGAGAGGCAGCAAGATTGATGTGGCATAGGAGAATGGCGTGGTGGCTGCAGGCACAACACCAGCAAGCACTTTGTGACACAAGACAGTTCCCCCCATGTGGTATGAGCACGAGCCACTCTGCAAATGTCACCCCACCTTCTCCCAGCAACTTTTCCTTGTTCCCAAAATGTTATTTCAGAGCAGGATAGCGTACCTTCAAAGTGCTTCGACCAGTATGACAGCAACCTGTTTTTCCCCACAGCTCCCCAGCAGCAAGTCATTGTTCCGGATTCTAAGATTCTACAGCACATGAGTGCTACAGGGATGGTAAGTGGATGAAATATAAATCATATAAAATTAAACTAACCAGCAGAATCTGAATAAGTGCAGTACACTGCCTGTCTGGCTCTTGTCATCAACAATTATCGTCTCATCTTACATTTGTGTAATTTTTTTGTGGTATTTACTTAAATGGGAAAAATCTTGTCTTGCAAATAGATGATCAGCCTGATGGGGAAGGGAGTCTCGTGTGAATCTAAGCCAGACTCTATTTGATGCATGTACTATCCTCTTCCTCTAGAGTGCAGCAGCGACAACAGCAACCCTGGCTTTGCCTACAGGGGTCACCCCATACCCACAGTTCATCACGGGCCAAGGTAAACCATTCAGTCTTTCTGCACACATACTTAAGTGCCAGAATGCTCCTGCAACGAAATATTCAGGGGAAACATTGTCTGCTCCATTAGCTGCAGGAGCTGGATGCTTATTTACTCACACCTATTGTGCTCTATGGGGTCTCAGGTCAGATCCTGCAGGTGGTCCGCGCTCCCAATGGGGCCCAGTACATCTTCCAGCAGCCCCAGCAGCAGATCCTCCTGCAGCAGCAGATGCAGCCAGGAGCTGTGCAAGCCCCCGTCATACAGCAGGTACACCCCCCACCTTACCCCAATTGGCTACCGCACAACAACCAGATTTGATGAATGAAGGTGGAAGGGGTTTTCTGTTGAAGCTAGAGGTGCATGAATCTTCGTCATAAGGATGGATCACCGGCAGCTCATCCCGCCTCTTCATGAGGCTGTTTGGCTGCAAAGCTGTGGGTCATCTGGCGCTGCAGCAGTGGAATAACCAACCCATGGAACAACACCTTTGACTGAAGGAAAATAAAGCAATGAGGAAAACATAAAGCAAATCATGAGAACACTGATGCTTTAAGTCATTCACTGACCCCTGATGTTTAGAGCCACATGTCTGTTACCAGTGTGACCATTAAATTCATGCAGTTAAACACGTTATCACTGGCCCAATCTCTATAAAGAGATTTTGCATATAAATACAGAATCTGTAGGCAAGGGAGAGAATGTCTGGACTGGGAAGCTTCTGTTTTCTGTTAGAGTAGCTTTAACCAATCACATTTGAGCCTCTATTTTGTTCCTGTGGAGCGCAAAAGTCACGCGATGCATCAGCCAAAATACAAGATTGAAAAAAATGGTAGTACAACAAAAATGACAGATGTCAAAGTGACTTTAAGCTGTTAAATGAGTGTAAACTGGCAACTTTTATTTATCTTTCAATGTAATGCACACAGCTCAAGTTACTATACAGCGTGAACAACGAGCTGGAACCTGATTTACTGGCCCACGTTCCCAGAATTGGTTGATGGTCACTGGCCTTCATTGCCTCATCAAACTGATTAATGACAAACCTTGATGTGAGAAGCTTGCTTGTCAAAAGATAAATCCCACTTGATGTACACTTTGAGGTTAGATGCCATGGCGGTGATTCCTCACGTAACTCGATTGAATCAAAAAACCTTGATGCAAAGACTAAGCCTCAAGGCTTCATTTACGGTCATGTGACCTCTGTGGTCACTCTGCTTATGATGGTGTTTGGCATCAGCTAACATTTCCCCCCCAAATATAGCTGACGCTAAAGGCTACCAGTTCTTTCTGCTGCAATTGCACATAACTACTAACATAAGGGATCAATTTGTGACATTACCAACAAACTTAAGACATGCATGTGACGAGGTTCTAAGACATCAGGTGATGAATTCATTCTGAAGCTTCTTAAAACTCAAGCTCCCCCCCCCCCCCCCCTCAGTGGACTCACAAAACAAAACTCTTCTACCCCAGATATACATTAACCCGACCATATGTACTAGATGTAATGACTAAGCTCATACAACAATGTGACAACATCTAGGTTAACTACGTACGTTTTGCTCAAGAAAATAACCACATGCACCTCTCACAGTAATAAAGTGCCAAAACCAGATAGGTTTGGCTTAAGTGGCTTGTACCACATAAACAAAAAAATAAAGGTTTGTCACAGTTCCATATCGATCCTCGCTGGCATCTGACATGTAATGAGGTTTGCCAGAAGGACTCCAAAATCGGAGGCACCTTTCAGTCTTGAACAGCGTTACTTTTTGCAAGTTTCTTTGCTAGTTGTCTTCTGCGGTCTTTCGCTGACGCAAACAGATGTGAAGTCATCTGCATTCTCGTTGTCCTCTCTGAAAATCACCTTCATCTGATCATCTTGTGTCACCTTAACTTGATGGAAAAATGGACTGCATATCTGCCATTGATGCCACAAGTTCTTGTTGGAATCTTGTAAGGACCCTATCAAAGAATCAGTCTGGTCGGGGCCTTGGAACAGCCGAGTGTTAGGAGATTTTCCTCTGAACTCAGCCCAACAGAAAAATACGACACTAAAGTTCCTTTCTTGAGATGGTACACTCCATATGTGGAATATCCCACACTGGAACCTCAGATTGTTCCACTTGATGTCTTGGGATGTGTTAACATACCCTTTCCTGATGACATCATTGAAGAAGTTGGGATATTCAGGGTGGAACTTTTCATTCCTCTCAAACCTCCTCTTCAATCCAAGACTTCGATGCTTGGCAACACAATGAGTATGTGGCACGTCATATCAGTCGTGAAGCGCCACTGAACTTTGCATGATTTCCGTGAACACACATCTGGTAGTTAATTGTACTTTTCTCGTGCAACACTCGAGAATCTCCAAACCTCATGATCTGTAACTGGAAACTAGTGTTTTTGAACACAGTTTGTTGTCTGATTTGAGATTTCCTTTTTCTGCCGGGGAAGTGAAGAACACTGGGATGGGTTTGGCTGCACGCTTTGCCAGTCAAATATCTTCTTAAGTTCTTGCTTATATGCCTGACAGCAACGTAGCTGAAACAAACTTCCTTCTCCTTCAGAAATTAAATTTCTCTGTTTCTCCACTCATGGACACTGATCAGTGCATGATGCTGAGAGAAACACATACAAATGCTGATGTTCTTCATGGACAAATTGACTTTTTGTTGAATGTGGTGGGACGTTTTATGTCCTTTTTAATGTTGGGCATTAATGGTGGTAAGTGGTTGTCAGTCTTTGCTTTGATTGTGATTTTATTGTTTTCATACTTTGGCTCGTTTGAAAGAGCGGTGGATTTTGCATGTCCCCAAAGATTAGGTCAGACACTAGTTGTCTGTCTTTGTCTCTGTCCTGCTGGCGCCAAACCCCAACCAAAGTCCTGTCCTGACTCTGTCCAAGTAGAGCAGGTCCAGCACCTCCCTCCTTCAATGAACCTCCACCCAACAGTTCTCCATCAGCAGCACATCCTGCAACAGCAGCCACCAGAACCTTCCTTTACCAGCAGGAAGGTGGAGCAGATCCAGGATCAGTGGGGACGGAGAGAGAGCAGGAGAGCAGGACAGAGACAAAGACAGAGAATGGAGGAGGACAGAGAGACAGAAGGAAAGAGAGGGACAGAGATTAAGAGAGAGAGAAAGGAGGAGAGACTGATGGACAGACGGGGACGTGAGCAGGTGGAGCTACGGGTGGCAGCTGGAGCCTCTTCAGGTCTGGAGCCTCCTCCAGCAGCACCAGGATCTGGGATGAGGGGAGAAGAAGAGGAGTTAGTAACACGTATGAGGACAGGAGGAGGAGAGGAAGAGAGAGACAGCTGAACTCATCAATGATCCACATGGAACAAACCAGCTGACTGAACTGGAGGCCTGTCTGAAGGACAGGAAACATGGAGGACCATCATTTCCTTTATTAAACTCTGATAAACTGAAGTTCTTGTGCTGGGCCCAAACACCTGAGGACCACCTGATCTGATGAGACAGGTACCCTGGTTGGCACCACCCTGGCCCCCAGCACCACCGTAGGAACCTAGCAGTTCTCTTTGACCAGGACCCTTCAACTCCCACATTCAACAAACCTCCAGGACGCCTTCTTCCATCTACGTAACATCGCTAAGATCAGACACATCCTGGCTCAAGAAGATGCAGAAAAACTAGTCCCTGCTTTTGTCACTTCCAGGCTGGATTACTGCACCTCCCTCCTACCAGGCTGGACTAACAGGTCCCTCAAGACTCTCCAGCTGGTCCAGAACGCTGCTGCCACGTGTTGACTAGAACTGGTAGCAGAGACCAGGTCTCTCCTGGACTGCTTCTCTGCATGGCTCCCTGTCAGATTCAGAACAGAATTTAAAATTCTCCTTCTACCATCAAAGTCCTCAACAACCAGGCTCCTTCATCCCTGACAGAGCTCCTAGTCCCCTATGATCCAGCTAGAACCCTTCACTCCCAGGATGCAGGGTTCCTGCTGGTTCCTAGAGTTCTAACAGTAGAATGGAGCCAGAGCCTTCAGCTATCAGGCTCCCCTCCTGTGGAACCGTCTCCCAGTTTCAGTCCAGGACCCAGACCCCCTCTCTAGGTTTAAGAGCAGACTTAAGACCTCCTTGTTGATCAGGCCTATAGTCAGGACTGCTTAGGCTGGCCCTTAGACCTGCTGCTGTAGGCTCAGACTGCTGGGGATGATTAATGTCCTATACTGCAGAAAATCCCTTTCAAAAATTTGAATTTGAATTTCTCTTCTTGGTATTGAATGAAAAGTTTGTTGTTGTGTTTGTAATTTTGTTTTGCTTTTGTTTGTTTTTTCCTTTGCAATTGATCACAAAGAGCTGATTTTTCTTAACCCATTTGGCCACACCGGCAACTATAGTTTGTGAAGTTTATCGAAGTCTGACCTTCTACCGTACTCTATTGACCTGTGGTTGCCACACTGTGCCAAGGTGGCGTCTTCTCTGGTTCTGACCAGACGATGACATTGGCAACACTGCTGTGAAAGATGCATGCGGAGGAACAGATTTGATGTCATCTGTTCATGTAGTCGATGACATGAGCATCACAGCTGACCTGTTCTTCAAGGTGCGCCCCCTGTTTGATCAAATGAATGTCATCAGCAAAGCCTTCCCAATCATACAACATGCTAAATGAGGATTTAGTATTTTGGAAGACATGGCTAAAAACAGTTACTTGGAGGGAAGCCCATTCATTTTGGGTATAAAATATAAAGCTTGGCATCCTCCTCTGGATTTGTTCATCAGCTGGAACCATACGCAGGAAACCATACAGGCCTGGTGGAAACAGGACTTGGTCAGCGTCCCAGTGTGGTTCTCAGTGGTTTTGTACAGGAGGAATCAATCACGATCAGCTGACCGATCACAACCTTTCTGGGTTGATTTATATCCATTATGATCTATTGACAAGCTATTTGCCCACTTGCAACTATAGTTGCCAGTCCTAAAAATGCTATTTTCTTCAAGGCAAGGTACAAAATGGGGAAAAAAAAAAAATCCTGATCCTAGGGGACACAACTGATAACATTGTATTCATTAACGCTACCCTAACACTCCGGAAAAAAATTGGGCACAAATGGGTTAATATCCTTGAACAGATGTTTGAAACTGAACCATTTGAATTTTTCTAGCTACCTGTGAGGGTACAAGAGAGGTCGACTTGGTCATTCCTGTTTTTCCGTTTAATTTTTGTCTTGCCTTTTTAGTTGTCTGGTATTGCGGCTTCTTCTGCAGGTTGTGTAGTGTTGGATGAAATGGTTTAGAACCTGGATTAAAGTATAAGCCTTGTCCTTTAACTTGCTCCTCTTTCAAAGTATGATTCCATTCCATCTGATTGTGTATTTGAGAGAGTTGACAGCTGGAGGATGGTTACACTGTTCGTTTCGCAGCACCTGCTGGCATTTCTATGTCAATCTGCAGTTGCTCCTTTCTACTCCTCAGTAGCTCTGCTTGCTCTTCCAGACCCTGCTCCTCCTTTAAGGCTGCAGCGTGAGCGAGAAGTGCTGCTTGCTCAGCCTCTGCTTGAATGCGCACTGATGTACCCGAGTATTTGCTGCTGGAGTTTGAGCTGACACAGCTTTTCCAACTTGAGTGTTTGCCTTTCTAACTTTATTGTTTACTGGAAACAGTTTCAACCTCCAAAATGCTGTCAGCTGCTTTTATTTCACTCTCATTGCCATCCTCATTAATATGTTCTTCAGGTTTGGGAACTTCTGCATTAGATAAACATTTATTCACATTATCAATACATTCCTTTATACTCTACAGTTATCCATCCGTCCATTTTCTATACTGCTTATCTGTTAAGGGTGGGGGGTGGAGCCTATCCCAGCTGTCACTGGGTGAGAGGCGGGGTTCACCCTGGACGGGTCACCAGTCCATCACAGGGCCATCAGGAGCAGTTAGGGGTTCAGTATCTTGCTCAAGGACACTTGGACATGGTCAGCAGGGGAAGTGGGGATCAAACCAGCGACTCTTGGGTTGCTGGATGGCCCCTCTACCTCTGAGCCATGTGACCCCACTTTGAACCATATCTGTTTTTCTTGTTCTTTTGGGCAGGAGAGTTCCAACAGAAGTTTGTGGGCATCTTTTGCCTCGTTGCAGGGTGATGGCAGACTTTTGTAGCAGCTGTACTCTGCACCTTGGTTTCGTATTCTCTGTCCTGCATTAGGTCTTTAATTGTGTTTTTGTGTTTTAGCTTGGATATGTAAGTCAGTTTGAATTTCTTTCGTTTTTGTAGCCAGTCCACTGTATACATCAGTGCTTCTGTTCGTTTAATTGGACTTTTAATGACAAACTGAGGTTCCTTTGTCACCACTTGTTGCGTGCCTGCAGGGTAGTGCATCGCTGGTGGTGACCGGCTTATTAACTACAGAAACTTGTGCATCAGAATCCATAATGAATTAGTTCATAATGAATTATTTCAAAATGACTCAAACAAGAAATCCAATCATCGGTGTATTTCACATTTGATACCCAAAATTCCATCAAGCTCTATAACCAAACCATTGGATTTGATTTAGGTTACTGTTGGTAACGCTACACATGCCTCCATCCATTCTCGGCCCTGAAACATGTCTCAGTGGTTGATCCAGGCACTGTCAGGTGTGTGGTTCGGTTACCCTATGGTCACCCCAGGCACCTTGGGTGTGTGGTGGTTGTAACCAGGCCAGCGGGTATTCATCTGGCAGAAGGTGCACTGGCTCCACTTCACCAGAGCGTCCACAGCGAAGCATTGATGTAGTTACTCCAGAAGTACTGTGGTAGTCATTTGGCCTTTGGGTTATTTGTCAGGTGGCACCTACTGTGGCCACATTAGTAACATTTCGTCATCAAACGCCTGCTCAGTGGGAGTGCCTCAAGGCTCTGTTCTTGGACAGTTGTTATTCAGCTTGTACACCAATGATCTCCCATCTGTGTGATGGAGGGGAGGCTCTCTGTATGCTGATGACACTGTTAAGGGCACAGCTCACGTTGCTGCCAAAGGCTCACATTTGATGTATACAGTTGGAGCCTGGTGACACAACTCCTGCCAAACACAGTGACCATGGAGTTCTCTAACGAGGCAAGACGGTGAGTGTCTTAACACTTCTGTAAGTGGACAAATATAATAATAATAAATCCTGAAAATATCTGACAGAAAATCACAATATCACCATGGTCACTTAATCTCTCCGTATGAAATGTTAAGCTTTGTAAATAATTGCTTCTATAAAAAAACTACCCTGCTCTACCCTAAAAGGTTACTGGATTACCACAATGCCCGAGTTGTAATTGCCTTGTAATCACATGTGCTGACCTGTCACCCTCGTCAACAGGTCGGCGGGACCTCTTGTGTGATGCTGAACGTGTAGAGTCTGTCAGTCAGCGTTCAAGGACAGCTGTGTGCAGCTGCTCTCAGTGGCCTCTCAGGCTGATCTGCCTTCTATACCTGAATACATGAGAGCCACAGTGAAACCTTTGCTCATGAATCCTCCGTGACTGTGTCCAGGTCCTGAGTCCCCTGCAGGGAGGCCTCCCTCAGCAAACAGGGGTCATCATCCAGCCCCAACAGATTGTTTTAGCCTCTGGAAACAAAGTACAGGGCAACACACAGGTCAGCGCTCCATCACTGTTGTCCTTCATGTAAGGCCTTGTTGCTTGTGACATTTTGCAGATACAAGTTTACTGTTTAACATTCTTAGGGCCAATCGAACCAGCTTGTTAGCAGCTAAGCTAACGAGTGTTCATTTACAGTACACACACCCCTTTGCTGTTTTTGTTGAACACGCAATGTCAGATGTTAAGGGTCAATCTCATAATGTCTGGATTGTCTAGAGGTCACTTGCAGGCCTGAAAGGTTCTGGTGTCTGAACTTGACCAGTAACTTCTTGTTTGTGTACCTCCTCCGTTAAGGTGATGCAGGCAGCAGCCACGATGGCACCTCAGCCTGGTCAAGCTGCCCCAGCAGCTCTGGTCCAGCAGGTCCAGCAGGCCCAGCAGGCCCAGGTGGCAGCTGCCCCACAGGCCCCACCACAAGCCCAGCAGCAGGCCCAGCCCCAGGCTCAAGCCCAGCCTCAGGCCCAGCAGCCTCCCATGATGCTGCAGGTGGACGGAACTGGAGACACTTCCTCCGAAGAGGATGAGGATGAGGAAGAGGAGTATGATGAAGATGAGGAGGAGGAGAAAGACAAGGATGCAGGAGAAGATGGGCAGGTGGAGGAGGTGAGGAGAGCACACAGCGTTACTGTCCTCATCATGAAAGGACAGGAAGTATGCTTCTGTCATTAGTCAGTGTTTCCTTGCTCTTATATTGGGGGGGCGCCCCCCTGAAAGTCAAGGTAGCGGTGTTTATTGTCTATGTAGCAGCACGTGACATCAGAAGCCCCATCAGGCCACTGATCCTAGAGCAGGGCCAGACCTCGTTCTCTCACCAAGAATCAGGTTGATGTTGTGGCGCTAACAAACATGAAGGCGTTTCATTTCACTCTGCATCATCACAGTTACACTCTCCTGTTGTCTGTTTAGTGAGGACACACACACACACACACACACGCACACGCATGGACAGACAGAGACAGGGTCGGGGAGAACACGCAGGTGAAAATACCTGAGTTTTTATACTCACCCAAGCTCAGCGTAGGAGCAGTGGCGAGGACGCTACATTAGCTCAGCTGCCAGTAGCAGCCACAGGAGCTCACCTGCTGCTGGTCCAATCAGAGCACAGAGCTGTAGCTCACCTGCTGTAGCCCCGCCCCCTCACAGGCAGCACAGGTCCAGTCACCACAGCTGTGCTGGACTGATCCTGGCAAGAAAGGAAACAATAAAAAAAGTAGAGAAGTCAGTAGACAGTCGAGTCTGCAGCAGGTAAACTTCATTATTTAATTACAATGAATTCTTTTCTTTTTTTACATTTTTTAAAAATCGTTTTATGAAAACCACCACCAAACCCCCATAGTAGAGAACTCAGGGGAAACACAGCATTCGTCATCTAGACCCGGTTACTTTTGCTGCTGAACCTGGGGCCGAACCAAAGAAACGGCAGTCACATGCAGCTGAGGGTGAAAACAAGACCTTGTAACTTGTTGTTGTTGTTGTTGTGCTCAGGAGCCACTGAACAGTGGTGATGATGTCAGTGACGAGGAGGACCAGGAGCTGTTTGACACCGAGAATGTGGTGGTGTGTCAGTACGACAAGGTAAGACTGAGCTGGTCTCAGAGGACCAGGAAGCAGGCAGGTCAGGTGCTGCGTCTCCTAGAAGTACAGAGGAACGGGACTCATCCGACGCAGTAGAGCTGATTTGAAAATGAGGGGAATTTATTGCAGCATCTCAGGGCTTGTGATTCCCGACAGTCAAATAAAATATGTACTTTGCTGTAGCTTCATAAATGAAACCTCATCTTGAGTTCATGTTGGAACTGAGGCCCAGCATCCGATGCTCTCCATGTTAGAGGATGTGTCAACTCAGAGAGGTCCGCTCCCCTCAGGACCCACAGCTCCAGTGGCTGTCATGCGCTGTCGTCAGTACAAAGAGCAACCAACCCAGACATTGAAGGGCTGCAGCCAGCAAATGTTGAGACATTTTCTGCAATGAAAACACTGAAATGATGAATCATATCAAAATAGTTGTAATAATGTAACAGCCTAACCTACCTCCGGACATTCAGGAAGTGGAGAAGCAAGAAAAGGAGACGTCTTACAATGATTGACAGTTTTTAACCCTCAAATGAAATTACGACAGTTTGGCCTGATACTAACTCCCCAAAACTGTCAGCAAGGCCACACAGGCTTGTGTGTGTGTGTGTGTGTGTGTGTGTGTGTGCGTACACGTGTACTAAAGACACGAATGTTGTTGTCCACTGAAAGCTGAAACGACATCCGTGTGTCCCTCACTCACTGCTTTCTTTTGACTCGTCAGATTCACAGAAGTAAGAACAAATGGAAGTTCCACCTGAAGGACGGGATCATGAACCTGAACGGGAGAGACTATGTGTTCTCCAAAGCCATCGGCGACGCCGAATGGTGAAGAAGAGACAAGAAACAAAGCAGCAGGAGCAGAACTCTGTACCTCCTTCTATCCAGTAAACGGACTGTTCAATATCCTTCCATATCCTGTGACTGGATTCAAGTTCAGGAATCTTCTGAGTCTTTGAGAACTCTGACGGACCCAAAGGGCCGTGAGGCGGCGTAGCAGCTGAGTGGCATCGCTAACGCTCGGCTAGCCTCACCGGCTGGGAGGGGAAAGGTTCCTGTGAACGCATTTCCCCAGAGAATTCACCCACATTGGAGAGAACACATGTCACACGGCACAGGTGTAGTGGACCAGAGTGACCCGCCCCGCCCTGCCGCAGCAGGTCAGAGGTCATTCGTAATAACCCTGTAGGTGAAGAACACCTTCCTGATGCACTGTAGTCAGCTGACTGGATTGACCCGCGTCTGCGTTCAAGTCCAAACTAAATGTTCCCAGTCAAGATTGCTGCCTTTAGAAGAGCCAGAATCAAGTTTTGGCTCCTAATATTTGTTCTGGATTGTAATTATGTCTCCATTCACGCCGACGAGCACGGTGCTCCAGAGGGTTTCCTGTCGTTGACCTCTTCTTATTTTAAAATGTGTTTGATGAAGGGTTAAAATGAAGAAGGCAGAAAACTACATTCATCTTCACCAAAGTTGTGGAAGGGTCATTTTTTTAATCTTTTAAGGACTTCAGACACGTGTCCCCGTTTCCTCTGGAGCTTCATTCCAACCTCATCCAACCGTGAAACAGAAAACTTCCCCCAAACCGAATTAATTTAAGAAATGTACAAAATGTTTGTCCTTCTAGTTTCGCTCTTAATTTAGTTCTCTGCAGCCGTCGAAAAATTTGCACTGTCAGCTTGTCAGCGTGTGGTGAAATCAATCAAGTAGCCACTGTGTGTGTGTGTGTGTGTGTGTGTGTGTGTGTGTGTGTGTGACTTGATTGCACATGCATGTGATAAGTGTTCATGTAGGTTTATTGTTGATTGTGTGCTGTCACTTTTTTTTTCTACATAACTTTTTCACCCTTCAATCTGAAAATGTCCCGGCTGGAGCAGATTGTTGTTGTTGTTGTTGTTGTTTTGGGGGGGGGGGGTGTCATTGTTTTCTATTTATTCCTGAAAGCAAGAGAAATGTTCTATTTTTGAAAGAAGGGTTGGAAGCCGCACCAAACTGTGCTCTTACACTCGAAGAAGTGTTCCTTTTTTCTGTTGGCGTTCTCAGCATCTGTTCTCTCCTACTTTTACTTTCATTCCCGACTTTTAATGAGAAGCTTTTCTATTGAAGTGAGTTGAACTGGAGGCTGTGAGTGTTTTTAGTGGCCCTGTTGCATTTGAATTCAAGTAGCTGGCGTTGGCTGTCGGTGGGTTGCTCGCTACATGCGTGTAGAACCCAGGGGATCTGATTTTCTTACATGAATACACAGAATTAATAGGTTTTCCCCACTAAAGTCATTTTGTTGCATACGTGAGGTGTCAATGACCTTTCGACCTGTCAATAACTCACTAGCTAGTGGAGCGCTCTGCTAAGAGAACCTTTAGTGTGAATATTGGTCATTAAAGTCCTAGTTGCTTGTTCTGCGTCGATCCCGTATATCTGGATGTTGCGTGTGCCTTTTGACTTGTACTTGAGTTCTCTGGTATTCACAGGAAGGTGAGCTGAAGATGTCTATTAGAAACGTGTTCTCTGCTTTCTGCTTTGCTCTGTCGTGAGTTCTACTTGCTGTTCAGATAATTAAAGAAATGTACTGTTCATTTAATTTTTTTAAATTAAAATCAAATTTGGAACCAAACTCAGAGTTGTTCTCTCACTGCTAAAGTTGTCATTAACTTTTGGCCGCCTGTGTGAAGCAGCAGAGTAATGCCCACTCTGGACCTGTAGGTGGTGCTGGCTGGCTGGAGGAGCAGCTGACATGTTTGACTCCTACAGAGGCGCCCCAGCTGGCGGGAGGTCTCGGGACGAGTTGGTGACGTGGGTCCAGGCTGGGCGGCTCGGCGCGGGCTGCTGTTGATGATGAGGCCCGTGGGTGCTGGCTCACTGGTGAAGAGAACCTGGAAGCGGATACGGCATCCCTGTGGTCTCCGCCGGCTGGGGGCGTGGCCAGACTGACGTTCGAGTCTTGACATGGTGGATCGCGATGAGGTTCACCACCGGCTCCCTCGGTCAAAGTTGAAGCTGAGATGACGTCAGACATGAGCTCCGCTAGCGGGGAAGGCTAAGCTAAGCTAACTAGTTCAGTTCATCAAGATCATCTTCACTAACGAACCCTCTGATGATGCTGGAAGCCTGGATTTTACGTTAGCAGTGCTAAGCTAACGTTAGCCTAGGAAGGAACTACACCAGGGTCACATGACCTCAAGGCTTCAGCTGTCTCTGTTTTCTCCGACCACGATGGACGTCTGCTCACTGATACAAACACATCTGAGGGCTGAACTTGAGAAAACTAAAATCTTGGAGGTGTTGCTTGCTACGCCTTGGAAAGTCTGCAAATGTAATCATCGTGACTCTTGATGATTAAAGTAGTTCGTTGGATTCAAATATCCAGTCTGTCACTATTTGTTGTTTGTAGTCATAAACTATTCTAATCTGTGTTTGCCATTTTCTTCTCTAAATTTATCGACTAAATATAATAGTTTGCATAACTCCAGACTACGTGCAGAAATGCTGTACATTCCTGGTTAGCCGGCCTCCACGACGGGTCCAGCCCGGCCTGGCGGTGCTGTCATGGAGCACCTTCCTTCCTGCCCTCCATCCTAGTTCCTCACAGACTGATCGAATCCTCATGTTTTCCCTGGTGGGTAACCCTGAGGTCCAGGTGTGGTGCTGTCTGGGGGTGGAGCTGAACCAGGAACCGGAGGGAGGGTCTCACTCTTCGGTGTCAGCTGGTCTGAGGCCGTCACTTCTTGACCATCACGTCACAAAGACATTCAGACCCGGTGGCCAAAAAAGTGGCCCTCCTGACCAGAGCGAGAGAGTCTCATGAGCTACGAGGGCCAGCTTAGCCTCGGTAGCTGCTCGCTGGCAGTGACTGTGAATGAGCTGCGGCTCAAAATGACGCCTGGCTACCGTGCAGGCAGCTGCTGCTGCTGGCGGCGCCACATCAGGAGTCAAGATGTGAGCTGGACAAAGACCCTTTCTCCTGCTCTGATGGAGATTCCTGATCTCCCTCCACCCCCTCGCCCTCGACGCTGTGGCCTTCAGCGTCCAAGAAGTCATATAAGACATTTTGTTCTCAAATGTGCTGCCACCTTTTCGTCTGGAATGGCCGAACTTCTCCCTTGTTTCCTTAAATCTGAAGATTGGACGTTGGATGAGTGTCCATCTGAGGGGAAGTCAGTAAAACGTTTCATCGCAGTTGCGACCACCAGGCGTCTGACAAAGGCTGCCAGGATGTCCTCCAGTGCACATTCGGCGTTCCAGTGTTCACCTCCTCAACCCGCTGAGCCTCCATCTGTCGGGTGCCAGATGTCCTAATTGAACATATATAATATCTACCATCAAGGTGCTCTCACACCTGAACCGGGTCGGTTCCCGGTTCCGTCAGTGGGTTTTCCTCCTGCTCGTTTTCACAGAGAAAAATTCAAGAGAGCCAAAACGTACAAACGGCACACACCTGAAGCCGGTCTCCCAGCCGCCATCGAGTCAAAATATAAATACTGGCTATACATATACAGTATATATATGTGTGTGTGTGTGTGTGTAAAATACATGTGTTTGGATGTGACTTCACCCAGTCAAAGCAGACGTGTCCCCACTGATCCTGGATCTGCTCCACCTTCCTGCTGGTAAAGGAAGGTTCTGGTGGCTGCTGTTGCAGGATGTGCTGCTGATGGAGAATTGTTGGGTGGAGGTTCATTGAAGGAGGGAGGTGCTGGACCTGCTCTACTTGGACAGAGTCAGGACAGAACTTTGGTTGGGGTTTGGTGCCACACTAATAAACCTGACCTGACACAAATACGAGGCAGTAAAGTTCATTTTGTCGATTGGAAAATCTTTGTTGCTATTTTTTGTTTGTATTTTTAGATGAGGAAAAAGGCCAGAAATGACCTGAAGGTGTGAGGCATTCCAATCAAAGTGATATAAAACTGGTCACCCTGGGGTCCCCGGACCCTACCTTAGAACCCCTGTCTGGATGATGAATGTTTCCACTGACCTCCCCTCTGAGATTTGCTCTGGTGAGCTCCTGAGTTTAGTTCTGGAGTTTTTGGAGTGAGACGGGAACCTGACCGCCGGAGAGCGTCAGCCATGCCTGCCGGTCCACAGGGGAACGTCGGGAATGACGTCATCAACACAGCATTTTACGTTCCCAGGAGGCAGAGCTGGATGAGCCCCTTTGGAGCGACCAGGGTTCTTCTCCAGCTCACTCACCTCTCCTCTTCATACAGCCGGATCCGGTACATCGTCTGCTCCGGTTCTGCTTATTTGAGGAACGGCCCGGAGACGGGTTTATTTGAGTACTCGGGCAGGAATGATCAGAGGCCTGAGAACCAGCTAGAGGAAGAATGTCCAAATAACTAAAGACCCCTTTTTTAACATTCCTAAACAACAAAGGCAAAACATATCTGGTCTCGTCCGGTCCGGTCCAGACGGTGTCTCAGCTATCAGTCTGCTGCTCCGAATGATTGACAGTTGACTACTTCATGAATCCTTAGAGGAGGAGTGGCAGCTTCTCGCCATGTGCTTCAGCCTTGTGTGCGTTAACAGGCTGTGGCGGGCCGGAGGGGCCAGGCTGGACGGACATGAGGCTGTGGAAACCATCGAGCTGACGACGAGGCCTGGAACGTCGTGATCAGATGCCACGTTTGATTTTTTTCAACATTCAGACTATAAACGCTTCCAGTTTTGAGGTTTTGACCATCAGAAATCGCGGCTGCTCTGAGAACGTGTCAGTGGAGTGCAGAGCTGGGAAAGTTGCTCGGGAGTTTCCATCCTGAAACCAACTGTCCAGCAGATATTGGAGACAACTTTGCATTTGAAAGTTGAAGTCCCCCCCACCCCCAGAAGATGAAATGCTGACCAGATGTTGAGCTGCCACTGGCGCGAGGTGTCTTTAGCTCCTAACAGCTCTGAATCAGCGCAGCGCTGAGCTCCCCCAGCGAGGCCAAGCATCTCCGCTGACTCTATAAGTCACGTGTTTCTGTAACAGCATGGGAAAATTTCACAATCTTGCTAAAAAAACAGCCAGGACGTTCCAGAGGAGACCTGAAACTTGAACAGTCTGTATTTGTGATTATCATACCTGTCTGTAATTTGTAGAAAATTGCTAATAACCCAAATATGTCTGCTGTTTACTTTAGTAATTGGATCGCACGCTGGCGGGAGATGAGGACGCGCCTCTGCGTCATCATTTAAAAAGTTGGTCGTCTAAGAAAGTCAAATTGTGATACATTAACTTGATGTCCTGTAAAAACACACTTTAATCACAACGACTCCTCAGGTAAATTAGAAAGGCAAGAAAATGTAAAGCTGACGCGAGGAATTCCTGACACAGCAACACTTTTTATATTGTCAAGAACCGGTGGCTCCTGAGTGGCACTGAGTCAGCGACCAGTCTGATCTTTGGAAAAACAAGCGCATGCAAACGCTACCATGATTCTTTGCAGCACAAGATGAGAGGATTTGAAAAGACTCAAACTATGTAACAGAAAACACAAGTACTGTATCAGGTTGTGTACCCTTTGCAGTTTTTGTCATTACTTTTTTCACAAAATGAGAAAACTCACAATGATCCATGCAGGATACGAGTCACAGCCACCTTGGATACAAAGGACTTCAAGTCAAGCTCTGGTTTCAGGGACACTTGATACCCTCCAGCAACTGGAACCATAAAATCATCACAGCCCAAATTGGGAAAACAGCTGAGCCTGGCCTGAAATGTGAAGCAGATCCCGAGTCCTGGAGGGTTCTGTTAACTGGCCAAACAGATCTGTCCACAAACCCTCCTCTCCTCCACCTGCACCCAGCTCGCTTCCACACCTCCAGCTGGTGTTGGACTCGCGTGTCCAGATCCTGGTTCTCACCAGGTCCCTCATCTCTCCAGGGCCCACTACTGGCTGACGGCCTGCTGGTAGGAGTGTCCGCAGCACTCCTTCAGGTGGATGCCTGCACTACTTCCTTTCTTGATCTTAACTTTGTCTTTACGCACCTGACACGTCCCACTGCTGCCTTTGGACGAAACTGTCTGGCCTCTGAACAGTTGTGCTTGCTGCTGGCACAAACCCACCTTACTGAGGAGGATGAACACGTCCCCCCTGAAAGCTTTGGTGAAAATGGCATAGAGGAAAGGGTTGGCACAGGAATTCAGTGGGTAGAAGAGCACCAATAAAATCTTTGAGTTGGACACAGTGATGAGCGGATGGTCCAGCACTGCTGACATGGCGTAGAAGGAAATAGGCGCCATGCACAGGAAGTCCGTAAAGATAAGGACAGCCATGCGCTTGGCAATGTTGGTGTCTTTGGATCCAGACCGGTAGTGGGGGTTGCGCACCGCACAGTAGATCTTGATGTAGCAAGCACAGATAACAAAAAAGGCCAGGATGTTGAGGACCAACACTGAGATGATGTAGACCAGAGCCCCTGTGGGCTGGATGTCCATGGGAAGACAGATGCTGACCTTCTGGTAACTGCTCACTCCAACCAGTGGGAGCAGCGCCAGGAGGAGACAGAAGATCCAGCCGCACAGCATCACGGCCGCGGCGTGGTGGAGGCTCAGCTTACGATCCAGCCGCATAGCAAACGTGATCGCGTACCACCGCTCTAGAGTGATCACGGTCAACGTGTAGATGGACAACTCACTGGCGAAGACGGTGAAGAACCCTGCCAGCGCGCATCCTGGGCCTGTCTGCCAGTCTATGGCGTGGTTAAAGTACTCGGCTCGAGTGTGGAGGTCGACAGAGGCAATGAGCAGAAGGTAAATCCCCATGCACAGATCTGCAAAGGCCAGGTGGCACATGAGGAAGCGGGAGACAGAGAGCTTGTAGTGGCTGGTGAGCAGAACCAGCAGAACCACCACATTCCCCAGAACTGCCAACAGGCTCACGAACCACACGGAAACTCGCAGGAAGGCGAAACCCATGATGTCCTCACAAGGGTTGAACTCATCAGGCACTGGTGCACATGCCACCTCTTCTCCCTCCTCACACACTACATAGTCATAGCGACTGTCAAAGTCTTGGCTGGTGTCCTCCTGTGGGTTCTTGAGGGTCTCGCCAAAACCCACATCTTCATCTGGCAAGCCGCCAAAGTAGGTGTGGTAGTGCAAGCTGCCATGGAAGTCATCTCTCCTGGAGTCTTGTTGGATGTCTTCGTGGCCTCCGTCATCAGGCTCCCGGTCTGTTTCCACCGTGCTGTCCCCTTGGAGGGGCGCCACGCGAAAGGGCCCCACAGAACGCTTGTGATGCTGGTCGTACACAGCAGTTAGATTGCAGATGATGTACTCCAAGAAGCTGCAGCACACAAACACAGATTGAGACCACAGAAGAATTCGCCAGTTTAGATTAGAGACTGACTCACTTGTTCAATCAGATTATTTACAGGACAGCCTTGGTTAGAGGGGTCATTGAGGCTGGATCACGCTTTGTCCTGCAGGACCAGCGGTGACTGACACCCACTAAGATCCATCCCTCCATCCATCATTCATCCACCCATCATCCATCCCTCCATCCATCCCTCCATCCACCATTCATCCATCCATCATCCATCCCTCCGTCCATCATCCGTCTATCCGTCCACCCATCCATCATTTATCCATCATCCATCCCTCCGTCCATCATTCATCCACCATTCATCCATCCATCCTCCATCCCTCCATCCATCATCCATCCCTCCATCCATCATTCATCCCTCCATCCATCATCCATCCCTCCATCCACCATTCATCCATCCATCATCCATCCCTCCGTCCATCATCCGTCTATCCGTCCCTCCGTCCACCCATCCATCATTTATCCATCATTTATCCATCCCTCCATCCATCATTCATCCATCCATCATCCATCCCTCCATCCATCATTCATCCATCCATCATCCATCCCTCCATCCATCATCCATCCCTCCGTCCATCATCCGTCCATCCGTCCCTCCGTCCACCCATCCATCATTTATCCATCATTTATCCATCATCCATCCCTCCGTCCACCATTCATCCATCCATCATCCATCCTTCCATCCATCCCTCCGTCCATCATTTATCCATCCATCCGTCCATCCATCCCACCATCCATCCCTCCATCATCCATCCATCATCCCTCCATGTTCCCCCTCTCCTCCTGTTGAGGGTGGTGGGGGTGGAGCCTATCCCAGCAGCCTTCCCCCTGGACAGGTCACCAGTCCATGGCAGGGCCAACACAGAGAGACAGACAACCATTGGCTCTCCCAGCCACGCCTACGGTCAATTTAGAGTCTGGATTAACCTGGTCCCTCTTGATGTCTTTGGACTGTGGAGGAAGCTGGAGTACCAGAGAGAACCCAGCAGGAACAGGGAGAACATGGAGACTCACCCAGAAAGACCCCGTGCTGCAGCCGGGGCTCCACCCACAACCCTCTTGCTGGGGGCCACAGGGAGGACCTCTGCTCCACCGGGCCACCCACTCATTAAATTGTTCCAGGTAAACACATCCAAGAGCCGATTCAACCCCCACTGCGATCCTGTGGTGGACGGTCCAGATACACAGAACATATACAGGGCCAAGACTGGAGGAGTGAAGCTCACCCTCGTTTCTTTTTGAGGTTTTTGAAGCCGCAGCAGTGGCTAGGATAGGTGAGGTTGGCGATGGTCAGGTGCTTGAATGTTTTGATGGGGGGTAGTTTCTTCAGGGCCAAGGCATCGCGAGCCTTCAGCTCCCTTAGAGAGTCCATACCTGTGGCCGGGAGTGAGGTGATCCCCGTCAACGAGACATCTCTGGAAGAGGGACGGGGGGAAAGTCATTACATTGATCCATCAACAGAATTCTGGTCTTGGTAATGTGTTGAAGCATCGTCCCATTAGTTTTTGGCTATGTGGACTGTGGCTGGCATCTGGCAGACTGGGCACATGCATCATTTTGCTCCTTGACTGGTTCACAAAACCAGTGAACTAACTGACAGTTGGTGGGCTACAGTGCTGCCACCACATAGCATCATGAGAAGCAACCACGTGGTCTCAGACAGACATGATGAGAGCCGATGGATTACACGACACCACCCATCTGTTTCCTAGAATCGGCTCCTCGCTCCTTTAACCAATTACATGTGGTATTTCTGTGCTCGCTGTCTTGCTAAAGTCAGCTCAGTCTCATGAAGACAAGCGAGAAATCGACAATTTCACCAACATCCTGTGTGACCCTGCTATCAGAGGAACAGGCACCCTGCTCCTCACCCGGTGTTGGGCCACGTTTCCCCTCAATCATTGTATCTACTGGTTAATTTGATTAAATGGAGGACAAACACAGCTCAGTGGTTGTTGTAGACCCATTTGCTCCCTCACTCTTCCTCTCATGGGGCAGATTGAGAAAGGAAAAAGCAGCAGGGCCTGAGAGTGTTGGTCGGATTTTGTCATTGCCAGATGTTTAGCTCATGATCTCATGGAGGTGACCTCACTCAGGACATTGTTCCTCCGAAGACCTGCACACCAACCGTATTTATCGAACCAGACGCTTCACAGCTAAAACTGAGCATAACAGCAACCAGATGCCGCGCTGGAGGGGGGCAATAAGCACCCAGGACACCTCAAAAGTGGGCGCTGCCTTGAAAAAGTTAACGGCAAAACAGGGAAGACCCGTCGGATGTTTCTCCTGCACATGTTAGCGTCAGGTTTCCTTGTCAGAGGCAGCTGTGCGTGGTCCTGGACTCCCCTGCACTTCACCAGTCACTTAAAAAATAACTTCAAATGATTTTTATGTCAAACAAAACATTCAATCTGCATTTTTTTGCAATTTTAGTAACCAGAAAAGCCCCAAAAGATAAAGATATTGTTCATGTGTTTTGTTGTCACATAAATGGAGTCCAGCAAGTGATGGCAGCTGTCTCGCTCACTCTGCTGCACAACCAGTTGTTATTGTTCTTGTTATTATTGTTGATTGTTGTCATATTATTAAGTTATTGTTATTATTGTTGATTACTGTTATATAATTGTTATTATTGTTATATAATTGTTATTGTTGTTGATTACTGTTATATTATTATGTTCTTGTTATTATTGTTGATTATTGTCATATTATTAAGTTATTGTTATTATTGTTGATTACTGTTATATAATTGTTATTATTGTTATATAATTGTTATTATTGTTGATTACTGTCATATTATTATGTTCTTGTTATTATTGTTGATTATTGTCATATTATTATGTTCTTGTTATTATTGTTGATTATTGTCATATTATTATTATGTTCTTGTTATTATTGTTGATTATTGTTATATTATTATTATGTTCTTGTTATTATTGTTGATTATTGTTATATTATTATTATGTTCTTGTTATTATTGTTGATTATTGTTATATTATTATGTTATTGTTATTGTTGTTGATTACTGTTATATTATTGTTATTATTGTTATATAATTGTTATTATTGTTGATTATTGTCATATTATTATGTTCTTGTTATTATTGTTGATTATTGTCATATTATTATGTTCTTGTTATTATTGTTGATTATTGTTATATTATTATTATGTTCTTGTTATTGTTGTTGATTATTGTTATATTATTATGTTCTTGTTATTATTGTTGATTATTGTTATATTATTATTATGTTCTTGTTATTGTTGTTGATTATTGTTATATTATTATTATGTTCTTGTTATTGTTGTTGATTATTGTTATATTATTATTATGTTCTTGTTATTATTGTTGATTATTGTTATATTATTATTATGTTCTTGTTATTGTTGTTGATTATTGTTATATTATTATTATGTTCTTGTTATTGTTGTTGATTATTGTTATATTATTATTATGTTCTTGTTATTATTGTTGATTATTGTTATATTATTATTATGTTCTTGTTATTGTTGTTGATTATTGTTATATTATTATTATGTTCTTGTTATTGTTGTTGATTATTGTTATATTATTATTATGTTCTTGTTATTATTGTTGATTATTGTCATATTATTATGTTATTATTATTGTTGATTACTGTTATATTATTATATTATTATTAATGTTGATTACTGTTATATTATTATGTTATTATTATTGTTGATTACTGTTATATTATTATGTTATTATTATTGTTGATTACTGTTATATTATTATGTTCTTGTTATTATTGTTGATTACTGTTATATTATTATGTTCTTGTTATTATTGTTGATTACTGTTATATTATTATGTTCTTGTTATTATTGTTGATTACTGTTATATTATTATGTTATTATTATTGTTGATTACTGTTATATTATTATGTTCTTGTTATTATTGTTGATTACTGTTATATTATTATGTTATTATTATTGTTGATTACTGTTATATTATTATGTTCTTGTTATTATTGTTGATTACTGTTATATTATTATGTTATTATTATTGTTGATTACTGTTATATTATTATGTTCTTGTTATTATTGTTGATTACTGTTATATTATTATGTTCTTGTTATTATTGTTGATTACTGTTATATTATTATGTTATTATTATTGTTGATTACTGTTATATTATTATGTTATTATTATTGTTGTTGATCATTGTCATGCACTGGTCAGGTCTGAGATTTTAAAGGCCAATTCCTCCAAATGCCTGTTCCCATCCTCTGAGCCGACCACACCGCCCTCAAACACCAAGCCAGTTTTAAAAAGAGCAGTTTTTCGAGCTGAAAGCTAAATAGAATTAGTTTGAAGAGTCAAGGACATGGACCCTGAACAAGTTTTGGTGAAAAAGAACATTCGAACGGAAAATGCCTTTCTGTGGGCGGCCATCTGCACGTATTCATTCTGAAGGTTTATAAAGGCTTTATGGACATAAAACTTCCAGACTACATCTTGAAAACAATATCATCATCAATATTATCATCATTATTGTTATAATTATGATCATTTTTGCTTTTACTTTTTGATGAAGAGAAATATGCAAACAAAGAAGATGAAACACAAAACCTATCATAATAAGATAAGAATTTAAAATGCTGAGAGAAAACATGCAGGTGGTAAGATTGAGTTCATGGAAGTGATCTACATATGATGGAATCACACGTTTGAACCGTACGCAACCTGTGACCTGTGAAATAATAAATATCTCTTCTATGTAATCCAACTTCCTGAATCAGGTCGATGCTGCTGTGTTACCGCATCACTTGATGCGCAGCTACAAGTCAGATGACTCTATGATTGCCTCACTACAGGTGAGCCGTAGTGGGAGGAGTCAAGCAAACGTGGAATTACCGTTTGAGAAATCTATTCAGGTAAAAGTCAAAGAGTGCCTGGTAACTAAATGACTCAAATCACAAGTTACTTTTCATCTTCATAGTCATCAACATGTGCAACTTAAAAACCGCACCTGTAGGCGCGTGGTGATGTCAGCGAGGTTTGACTTGACTTGAGCAGGGAAGCAGAGCTGCTGGCGTTTGAACCGCAGACGCATGCGCACCTGGTCGCTAGCCGTCAGGGAACCGCCCCTCTGACCCGGGGCAGCCAGGCCCAGTTCATAAACATCGCTCTCTCTCTCTCTCTCTCTCACCCACACACACGTCTAAACCTCCCAGCTCATGAACTTGAACGCGTTTAATGACTCATGATTCTCACTTTCCATTTGTCAAAGCTTTTCATGAAATTTTCACCATCACTTTCAAGTGGCCGCTGGTTGCGACCACCGACTCTGTGAGGGCGTAACTCAATCCAGGCACATTCCCGAAATGTCAGACTTTCTCTTTATCGTGGATATTCTTAATTTAATATGAAGGTAAAAACAGAGGAACTGGTTCAAAACCATTTAAAGGTTCGACTTTGGGATGATTTAAAAGTGTCACATGTGAGCCAAAGAAAGTCACTGCATTGATCTGTCAGGTACCTACAGGAGCATGGGTCCGCTGACGGCGCCGGCGAACGCTCTGTCATCCATCTTGGTCAAGTACTTGTTCCTGTGCAGGTCACTGGGCAGGAAGACACACATTTAAGGGCCTTAAGAGGAAAGTTCAGATTTCATTTATATTTCCTCAGCACTCGTCTCTGCCTGCTGCTGTTTACTTGACCCCCCCCCCCCTCCCACGCACACACACACACACACACACACACACACACACACACACACACACAACTCCTGATCCTCCATATTTTAAGCTCATATGAAGACAGGAAGATTTGTTTTGGAGGAATTTTTGAGAGCCCAATGTTTGAGAATGAGCAGGATCGCTCTGCATCGCAGCTCGGCATCGTCTGACAGTTGGAGAAGAATCCCTGACTCATGCCTGTCAGCAGGGACACACATTCCCTGGACTTCCCAGCACATGGAACACAGCAGGTGCTTACGTACACTTGATCCAGTTTGGTCCCATTGAAGGCGTGATGGTGGATTTCTCTGAAGCCGTTCCCATACATCATCCTGGAGGAAGAAGAACCATCAAGAACCCAAATCACTGAGTTGGAACGTGTGCGTCTGACCGACTCCAGGCTCGCATTCATGGACTGAGCAGTTCCACCCATCACTGTACAACACAGATCTGTGTCTGAAACCCCTGGTCCTCACTCCAAACCACTGACTGTGTGTGTGTGTGTGTGTGTGTGTGTGTGTGTGTGTGTGTGTGTGTGTGTGTGTGTGAGAGACAGAGTGCAGCGTGGGGACATGGTTTGACAGTGATGGCGTGGGTTGGGGATTAGGGATCTATATGACTTCTTTCCTGCAGATTGTAAAACACTCATGTTTGCATTCTGGAATCTATTCCTTAAGCATGGAAAATCATGTTTGACCAGCCGGCTGAGAGCTTTCTCAGCAGTTCTGGGTAGCTGGTGACCCTGAGGTCCCTGCTCCATGTTTCTAACCAGCCAGTGCCTTGAGGTGTTGACAGGATGTGAAGGGCGAGACGTCACAGTCCCTCGTTCCTGCGAGCAGCAGGTCAGGAACAGATCGGCTGACGAGCGTTGCATCAGCGCCGCTGTTCTTTGTGTCTCATGAAAATTATTTCATCATTTTGACAGGATCACGCTCAACCAGGATGGCGAACATACTAACGATCATTCCTCCAAAACACAGCGCTGGACAGAGAGTGGGAGACGGATCCATAAGCCCGATGCAGGGGTGGCAGGGAGACGTCCCTGGCACTGCCCCACCACCCTGAGATGCTGGATGAAAGGCGCACTAAGTCCTGTTGGTGTCAGCGTGATTTCTTTTCTGACTCAAATCGTGGGCGTCACCCCTTCTTCCACAAGCTGCCTGCCCCCTGAATGCACCATGAAAAAGTTCGGTCTCTGAAGACGACACAGAGCTCACAAACACAGAGAACACGTAAACCTAAGAAACCAGGTTCCAGCCAATCACAGACAAGATGGTTGGCGATGGGGGGGGGTGGGGGTGGGGGGTTAGTGTATGCATTGGGGAAAAAGCAGAGTTGACGGAGTAGCGTAGTAGCAAGCTGCTAGATAGCTGGACGGCGTCTAACAACTCAGCGTATACACTTTGGGAAACAGCTGAGACACGACCAAAGAAAAGATGCTAATCACTCATAACCTCATAAAACAATCATAAATATATCAGCAGTAACTCATAACCTCATAAAACAATCATAAATATATCAGCAGTAACTCATAGCCTCATAAAACAATCATAAATATATCAGCAGTAACTCATAGCCTCATAAAACAATCATAAATATATCAGCAGTAACTCATAACCTCATAAAACAATCATAAATATATCAGCAGTAACTCATAACCTCATAAAACAATCATAAATATATCAGCAGTAACTCATGTCATCAGGATGTTGTATAAATACTTAGAATATAAATTTACTCAGAACATCTCAGCGACGTTAGCGTAGCGCAGCTCCACTGTCCATGTCCATGTGTGTCCATGACATTTACAGAAAAACGGGGGAGTGGGGGGTGGGGGTTATGATGATGAACGCCGAGAAAGTGACGTCAGGCAGCAGCGCTGAGTGAAGGGTGACCGACCCTGCAGTGGGCCCACCGGCTCCATCGGAGACGCAACAGGCAGGAACACTTACCTGTGCTCCCACCTGTACTGAGTTCATGCGAGCCTGCTGCTGTGTAAGCGTTTGGCCCAAAGAGCTGCTGTGCCCAGCATAGCATGTAGCCCCCATCCTGTACCGACCAGTTACAAGTCAGGTGACCTTGTTAGCTCAGCACAGGGAAGACCCGCCCTCTGATAGGCCCACACTCGCTTCCTTTGTTGGTTCAGTTCATGTTGCTAAGCAACAGCATTGAGCTGATCAGTGAATCTGTTAGTGTGCCTACCTGTGTGTGTGTGTATGTGTGTATGTGCCTGTGTGTGTGTGTGTGTGCCTGAGTATGCCTGTGTGTGTGTGTGCCTGAGTATGCCTGTGTGTGTGTGTGTGTATGTGCCTGTGTGTATGTGCCAGTGTGTGTGTGTGTGCCTGCGTGTATGTGCCTGTGTGTGTGTGTGCCTGAGTATGCCTGTGTGTGTGTGCCTGTGTGTGCCTGAGTATGCCTGTGTGTGTGTGTGTGCCTGTGTGTGCGTGAGTATGCCTGTGTGTGCCTGAGTATGCCTGTGTGTGTGTGTGCGTGAGTATGCCTGTGTGTGTGTGTGCCTGTGTGTGCCTGAGTATGCCTGTGTGTGCCTGAGTATGCCTGTGTGTGCCTGAGTATGCCTGTGTGTGTGTGTGCCTGTGTGTGCCTGAGTATGCCTGTGTGTGTGTGAGTATGCCTGTGTGTGCCTGAGTATGCCTGTGTGTGCGTGAGTATGCCTGTGTGTGCCTGAGTATGCCTGTGTGTGTGTGTGCCTGTGTGTGCCTGAGTATGCCTGTGTGTGCGTGAGTATGCCTGTGTGTGCCTGAGTATGCCTGTGTGTGTGTGTGCCTGTGTGTGCCTGAGTATGCCTGTGTGTGTGTGTGTGCCTGTGTGTGCCTGAGTATGCCTGTGTGTGCGTGAGTATGCCTGTGTGTGTGTATGTGCCTGTGTGTGTATGTGCCAGTGTGTGTGTGTGCCTGCGTGTATGTGCCTGTGTGTGTGTGTGTGCCTGTGTGTATGTGCCAGTGTGTGTGTGTGCCTGCGTGTATGTGCCTGTGTGTGTGTGTGTGCCTGTGTGTGTGTGTGCCTGTGTGTATGTGCCTGTGTGTGTGTGCCTGAGTATGCCTGTGTGTGTGCCTGAGTATGCCTGTGTGTGCGTGTATGTGCCAGTGTGTGTGTGTGTGCCTGTGTGTGTGTGTGCCTGTGTGTATGTGCCTGTGTGTGTGTGCCTGTGTGTGTGTGCCTGAGTATGCCTGTGTGTGTGCCTGAGTATGCCTGTGTGTGCGTGTATGTGCCTGTGTGTGTGTGTGTGTGCCTGAGTATGCCTGTGTGTGTATATGCCTGTGTGTGTATGTGCCTGTGTGTGTATGTGCCAGTGTGTGCGTGTGCCTGCGTGTATGTGCCTGTGTGTGTGTGTGTGTGCCTGTGTGTATGTGCCAGTGTGTGTATGTGCCTGTGTGTTTGTGCCTGTGTGTATGTGCCTGTGTGTGTGTGCCTGAGTATGCCTGTGTGTGTGTGTATGTGTCTGTGTGTGTGTGTGCCTGAGTGTGTGCCTGAGTGTGTGCCTGTGTGTGCCTGAGTATGCCTGTGTGTGTATGTGCCAGTGTGTGTGTGTCTGTGCCAGTGTGTGCCTGAGTGTGTGTGTGTGTGCCTGAGTATGCCTGTGTGTGTATGTGCCTGTGTGTGTGTGTCTGTGCCAGTGTGTGCCTGAGTGTGAGTGTGTGTGCCTGAGTATGCCTGTGTGTGCCTGAGTATGCCTGTGTGTGTGTATGTATGTGCCTGTGTGTGCGTGTATGTGCGTGTATGTGCCTGTGTGTGTGTGTGTGTGCCTGTGTGTGTGCCTGAGTATGCCTGTGTGTGCGTGTATGTGCCTGTGTGTGTGTGTGTGTGTGCCTGTGTGTGTGCCTGAGTATGCCTGTGTGTGCGTGTATGTGCCTGTGTGTGCCTGAGTATGCCTGTGTGTGCGTGTGTGCCTGTGTGTGCGTGTATGTGCCTGTGTGTGTGTGTGCCTGAGTATGCCTGTGTGTGTATGTGCCAGTGTGTGTGTGTGCCTGCGTGTATGTGCCTGTGTGTGTGTGCCTGTGTGTGTATGTGCCTGTGTGTGTGTGCCTGGGTGTTTGTGTGTGTGCCTGTGTGTATGTGGCTGTGTGTGTGTGCCTGTGTGTGTGTGTGCCTGTGTGTGTGTGTGCCTGTGTGTGTGTATATGTGCCTGTGTGTGTGTGTGTGTGCCTGAGTATGCCTGTGTGTGTGTATGTGCCTGTGTGTGTGTGTCTGTGCCAGTGTGTGCCTGAGTGTGTGTGTGTGTGCCTGAGTATGCCTGTGTGTGCCTGAGTATGCCTGTGTGTGTGTATGTATGTGCCTGTGTGTGCGTGTATGTGCCTGTGTGTGTGTGTGTGTGTGTGCCTGTGTGTGTGCCTGAGTATGCCTGTGTGTGCGTGTATGTGCCTGTGTGTGTGTGTGTGTGCCTGTGTGTGTGCCTGAGTATGCCTGTGTGTGCGTGTGTGCCTGTGTGTGCGTGTATGTGCCTGTGTGTGTGTGTGTGCCTGAGTATGCCTGTGTGTGTATGTGCCTGTGTGTGTATGTGCCTGTGTGTGTATGTGCCAGTGTGTGTGTGTGCCTGCGTGTATGTGCCTGTGTGTGTGTGTGTGTGCCTGTGTGTATGTGCCAGTGTGTGTATGTGCCTGTGTGTGTGTGCCTGTGTGTGTATGTGCCTGTGTGTGTGTGCCTGAGTATGCCTGTGTGCGTGTATGTGCCTGTGTGTGCCTGAGTATGCCTGTGTGTGTGTGTATGTGCCTGTGTGTGTGTGTGCCTGAGTGTGTGCCTGAGTGTGTGTGTGTGTGCCTGAGTATGCCTGTGTGTGTATGTGCCAGTGTGTGTGTCTGTGCCAGTGTGTGCCTGAGTGTGTGTGTGTGTGCCTGAGTATGCCTGTGTGTGTGTATGTGCCTGTGTGTGTGTGTCTGTGCCAGTGTGTGCCTGAGTGTGTGTGTGTGTGCCTGAGTATGCCTGTGTGTGCCTGAGTATGCCTGTGTGTGTGTATGTATGTGCCTGTGTGTGCATGTATGTGCCTGTGTGTGTGTGTGTGTGCCTGAGTATGCCTGTGTGTGCGTGTATGTGCCTGTGTGTGTGTGTGTGTGCCTGTGTGTGTGCCTGAGTATGCCTGTGTGTGCGTGTATGTGCCTGTGTGTGCCTGAGTATGCCTGTGTGTGCGTGTGTGCCTGTGTGTGCGTGTATGTGCCTGTGTGTGTGTGTGCCTGAGTATGCCTGTGTGTGTATGTGCCAGTGTGTGTGTGTGCCTGCGTGTATGTGCCTGTGTGTGTGTGCCTGTGTGTGTATGTGCCTGTGTGTGTGTGCCTGTGTGTTTGTGTGTGTGCCTGTGTGTATGTGGCTGTGTGTGTGTGCCTGTGTGTGTGTGTGCCTGTGTGTGTGCCTGTGTGTGTGTATATGTGCCTGTGTGTGTGTGTGTCTGAGTATGCCTGTGTGTGTGTATGTGCCTGTGTGTGTGTGTCTGTGCCAGTGTGTGCCTGAGTGTGTGTGTGTGTGCCTGAGTATGCCTGTGTGTGCCTGAGTATGCCTGTGTGTGTGTATGTATGTGCCTGTGTGTACGTGTATGTGCCTGTGTGTGTGTGTGTGTGCCTGTGTGTGTGCCTGAGTATGCCTGTGTGTGCGTGTATGTGCCTGTGTGTGCCTGAGTATGCCTGTGTGTGCGTGTGTGCCTGTGTGTGCGTGTATGTGCCTGTGTGTGTGTGTGCCTGAGTATGCCTGTGTGTGTATGTGCCAGTGTGTGTGTGTGCCTGCGTGTATGTGCCTGTGTGTGTGTGCCTGTGTGTGTATGTGCCTGTGTGTGTGTGCCTGTGTGTTTGTGTGTGTGCCTGTGTGTATGTGGCTGTGTGTGTGTGCCTGTGTGTGTGTGTGCCTGTGTGTGTGCCTGTGTGTGTGTGTGCCTGTGTGTGTATATGTGCCTGTGTGTCTGTGTGTGTATGTGCCTGAGTATGCCTGTGTGTGTGTGCCTGTGTGTGCCTGAGTATGCCTGTGTGTGTGTGCCTGTGTGTGTGTCTGTGTGTGTATGTGCCTGTGTGTGTGTGTGCCTGAGTATGCCTGCGTGTGCGTGTATGTGCCTGTGTGTGTATGTGCCTGTCTGTGTGTGTGTGTGTGCCTGAGTATGCCTGTGTGCGTGTCTGTGTGTGTGTGCCTGAGTATGCCTGTGTGTGTGTGCCTGTGTGTGCCTGAGTATGCCTGTGTGTGTGTATGTGCCTGTGTGTGCCTGAGTATGCCTGTGTGTATGTGCCTGTGTGTGTGTGTGCCTGTGTGTGTGTGTGCCTGTGTGTGCCTGAGTATGCCTGTGTGTGTGTATGTGCCTGTGTGTGTGTGTGTGTGTGCCTGTGTGTGCCTGAGTATGCCTGTGTGTGTATGTGCCTGTGTGTGTGTGTGCCTTTGTGTGCCTGAGTATGCCTGTGTGTGTATGTGCCTGTGTGTGTGTATGTGCCTGTGTGTGTGTGTGCCTGTGTGTGCCTGAGTATGCCTGTGTGTGTATGTGCCTGTGTGTGTGTATGTGCCTGTGTGTGTGTGTGCCTGAGTATGCCTGTGTGTGCGTGCCTGTGTGTGCCTGAGTATGCCTGTGTGTGTGTGTGTATGTGCCTGTGTGTGCGTGCCTGTGTGTGCCTGAGTATGCCTGTGTGTGTGTGTATGTGCCTGTGTGTGCGTGTATGTGCCTGTGTATGTGCCTGTGTGTGTGTGCCTGAGTATGCCTGTGTGTGTGTGTGTGCCTGCGTGTGTGTGTGTGTGCCTGTGTGTGTGTGCCTGTGTATGCCTGTGTGTGTGTGTGTGCCTGTGTGTGTGTGCCTGTGTATGCCTGTTTGTGTGTGCCTGTGTATGCCTGTTTGTGTGTGTGCCTGTGTGTGTGTGCCTGTGTATGCCTGTGTGTGTGTGTGTGTGTGTGTGTGTGTGTGTGTGTGTGTGTGTGTGTGCTCACACTGTAAGCACATCGCTGGTGATGCCCTGGAATGCGTTTGCTGGGATCTCAGTGATGAATGGATGATCGACGATTTCCCTGCAATGGAGCAGAGAGGCAGTGAGGTGGCGCTGGTACCGACCCAGGCTGCAAACGTGACAGATGACGATGACGATGACGATGACGATGACGAGTCTTCTTCTGTTATGGAAGAATGCGGTGATGACAAACCAGGTTACAGCAACTTACAGTATGAAGTTCATGTCGTTGGAGGCGATGTTGCTCAGGTCTGGGAAGAAGGTCAGGCCTGTGTTGAAGATCCCCCTGACGGCACAAAGACAGGTCCCGTGAAGAAACCAGCCTGATGCTGAGCCTCCGGCTGGAAACACGAGTCATTTCCCAAAGGACAAGAACTGGTAGGGTTTATAAATGTGTGAAACGTTGGACTGAGCGTAAAATGAGGAGAAAGTCAGACGAAGCCTGGCAGCCACGATCCTGGGAGCGCCACTGGACGCCAGCATGTTCAGTGAGTGTTTGGGTCGCCGCGGCCTCGACAACCTGCAGGATCAGAGTGAGGTCATGGAAGGAAATCACAAGTACTCACAAATATTTGAGGTTTGGGAGATTCTTGAAAGCTTCTGGGTCGATGTAGGTGAGACTCTTCGTGTTCCGAACCTCTCTGAGGGAACAACAAGAACATAGTTAGAAACTCACATTCAATACAGGAGCCTGAGGAAGAAGTGTGTGTGTGTGTGTGTGTGTGTGTGTGGTCTTCAAACCTGCTGACAGGGAAGAAGAAGGTGCATGTGAGTGTGAAGGGAAACTCGTGCTGACGTCCAATCAGTGTTTCATGAGTGTTTTCTCTGAGGTGCTTGGCTGGACTAGAGCTGTGTGGTGGGTTCTGGCCCATCTTCACACACCTGGCAGATGCCACACCTCCAAGCACCCACCCATTCCCTCACACACACCCACACACACACACACACACACACACACACACACAAGCGCGGCGCCCTATGACTAAGACTGTGACTACCACTACTACTGCTACTACTACAATACACCAGCAGATGTATGAACATACAGAGGTGCTGTCAGGGTGGAAGCGGCTCTGCTGGCAAATGTTGGAATCCTCTTTAGAGCTGAGGAACATTCCACAATGTTCCGAAGTGGAACCTTGGCTTCGAAACCCGTTCCTGAACAGAACCTTCTCAATGCATCTTAAAAAAATGACAAAAACATTTCAGATAAAATGTGGTTCAAGTTTTCTGTCTGAGTTCTTTAGTTTGATGCTTCAGCAGGTCCGAACTTTCCAGTCACAGCAGTTTAACAACACAGAAAAGAAAACTTACATGAAAAGCTTTGTGGTATTGAACGACACGCCACCTTCTGATGGACAACAACAGTGAAGCAGTCAGGTCAGTTCCATCCAAGTAAAAGTTACCAAGAAAGGACTTTGAACGTTTGACTCTCAGCCCTAGTCCTGTTTGACAACCTGATTTAACTTGAAGGCTTCACCCAGTAGAACCTCCGATGTCCCAGGCAACAGTCGCAGCGACGTGCAGCCCCCCGTGGGTCTACTGGGCCAGATACCCCAGACATTACTGGGGCCGCAGCACATGATTACAGGGGAGCATTTAATGTCCAGATATTTACGACCCAGACACACTGACCAACAGTGTCCAGACAGACTGCAGGTCAGACCTGGTCTGGTAGTTTCATGTGTATTCATGTAATGTGTTCACGTATTTGCTGACGTGATGCAAAAACTACTATTATTTTCAGTCCTGTTGCCTTGATGACAACTGGTGGAGAAACCAGGCAGGGTATCAATCACAGTCCAGCTTGGAACGGTTGACTCGCTGCCGTGAGACAGAGCTGAAACTCTGACGTGTAACTGGGAGAAGTTTCAACATGAAGAATGGCACTGATTTGATTCAGCAGAATGGTCAATGGGGTTCCCAGTAGAAACCCAAGAACTCTAATTCTCCAAATGGGTGGTCTCTCTGATAGAACCCTCAGCCAGCTCCCCTCTCGGTTCCACAGCTGCTGTCAGCCTCCAGCAGCCAACAGGAAACAGGGCATTAATGTGTGTCTGCCCCTGCTGGAAACCTGAGAGAGAAGCCATTATCTCATGTGAGGAAGCCCACCGCACCAATCAGCAGCGAACAGGCCATGCAGCTCAGCCCAGCTCTGCCCAGCCAGAGGGGCTCGCTCTGGAGGGTTTCTGATGCAGGAACGCCAAGAAGAGGAGGGACGATTAAAACACCCCGGGACTGCAAACACATGCATCAAGTCACGTCTGACACACACACACACACACACGTGGCGCACACACACAAACAGAAATGCTGACACTTGGAATAGATCATTCATGCAGGAGCTCTAGGGAGTGTGTGGTCCACCTAGCAGACCCAGCCACGAATCTCCTGCTCCCTGAATCTCCTGAGCATGAAGACACAGAGAGAGGCCCGACGCCAGCTGAGCTTCTCCATCTCTGCTTGACATGTTTGTTGCACCACAAACCAGAGTACCTGCTAATAAGGAGCTACTTCATCAGCAAGCTGCAGGGATGAGCTACACCTGTAGTCCAACAGGAAGTTATCATAGAATAGAAAAGAATACTCTTTATTGTCATGATACTTTCCATGATACAGTCTGGTGTTTACTGGTGGATCTGATGTAGAACTGAACCTCCACCATCCACCAGTCTGGTGTTTACTGGTGGATCTGATGTAGAACTGAACCTCCACCATCCACCAGTCTGGTGTTACTGGTGGATCTGATATAGAACTGAACCTCCACCATCCACCGGTCTGGTGTTTACTGGTGGATCTGATGTAGAACTGAACCTCCACCATCCACCGGTCTGGTGTTTACTGGTGGATCTGATGTAGAACTGAACCTCCACCATCCACCAGTCTGGTGTTTACTGGTGGATCTGATGTAGAACTGAACCTCCACCATCCACCGGTCTGGTGTTTACTGGTGGATCTGATGTAGAACTGAACCTCCACCATCCACCGGTCTGGTGTTTACTGGTGGATCTGATGTAGAACTGAACCTCCACCATCCACCGGTCTGGTGTTTACTGGTGGATCTGATATAGAACTGAACCTCCACCATCCACCAGTCTGGTGTTTACTGGTGGATCTGATGTAGAACTGAACCTCCACCATCCACCGGTCTGGTGTTTACTGGTGGATCTGATGTAGAACTGAACCGCCACCATCCACCGGTCTGGTGTTTACTGGTGGATCTGATGTAGAACTGAACCTCCACCATCCACCGGTCTGGTGTTTACTGGTGGATCTGATGTAGAACTGAACCTCCAACATCCAACAGTCTGGTGTTTACTGGTGGATCTGATGTAGAACTGAACCTCCACCATCCACCGGTCTGGTGTTTACTGGTGGATCTGATGTAGAACTGAACCTCCACCATCCACCGGTCTGGTGTTTACTGGTGGATCTGATATAGAACTGAACCTCCACCATCCACCAGTCTGGTGTTTACTGGTGGATCTGATGTAGAACTGAACCTCCACCATCCACCGGTCTAGTGTTTACTGGTGGATCTGATGTAGAACTGAACCTCCACCATCCACCGGTCTGGTGTTTACTGGTGGATCCGATGTAGAACTGAACCTCCACCATCCACCGGTCTGGTGTTTACTGGTGGATCTGCTGTAGAACTGAACCTCCACCATCCACCGGTCTGGTGTTTACTGGTGGATCTGATATAGAACTGAACCTCCACCATCCACCAGTCTGGTGTTTACTGGTGGATCTGATGTAGAACTGAACCTCCACCATCCACCGGTCTAGTGTTTACTGGTGGATCTGATGTAGAACTGAACCTCCAGCATCCACCGGTCTGGTGTTTACTGGTGGATCAGATATAGAACTGAACCTCCACCACTCACCAGTCTGGTCTTTACTGGTGGATCTGATGTAGACCTGAACCTCCACCATCCACTGGTCTGGTGTTTACTGGTGGATCTGATGTAGAACTGAACCTCCACCTCCCACCGGTCTGGTGTTTACTGGTGGATCTGATGTAGACCTGAACCTTCGACATCCACCGGTCTGGTGTTTACTAGTGGATCAGATATAGAACCGAACCTCCACCACTCACCAGTCTGGTGTTTACTGGTGGATCTGATGTAGAACTGAACCTCCAACATCCACCAGCCTGGTGTTTACTGGTGGATCTGATGTAGACCTGAACCTCCACCTCCCACCGGTCTGGTGTTTACTGGTGGATCTGATGTAGAACTGAACCTCCAACATCCACCGGTCTGGTGTTTACTGGTGGATCTGACGTAGAACTGAACCTCCAACATCCACCGGTCTGATGTTTACTGGTGGATCTGATGTAGAACTGAACCTCCAACATCCCCTGGTCTGGTGTTTACTGGTGGATCTGATATGGAACTGAACCTCCAACATCCACCGGTCTGGTGTTTACTGGTGGATCTGATGTGGAACTGAACCTCCATCATCCCCCGGTCTGGTGATTACTGGTGGATCTGATATAGACCTGAACCTTCAACATCCACCTGTCTGGTGTTTACTGGTGGATCTGATGTAGAACTGAACCTCCACCATCCACCGGTCTGATGTTTACTGGTGGATCTGATGTTGACCTGAACGTCCAACATCCACCAGCCTGGTGTTTACTGGTGGATCTGATGTAGACCTGAACCTCCACCACCCACCGGTCTGGTGTTTACTGGTGGATCTGACATAGAACTGAACCTCCAACATCCACCGGTCTGGTGTTTACTGGTGGATCTGATGTAGACCTGAACCTCCGACGTCCGCCGGTCTGGTGTTTACTGGTGGATCTGATGTAGACCTGAACCTCCGACGTCCACCGGTCTGGTGTTTACTGGTGGATCTGATGTAGAACTGAACCTCCACCATCCTCCAGTCTGGTGTTTACTGGTGGATCTGATGTAGAACTGAACCTCCGACGTCCACCGGTCTGGTGTTTACTGGTGGATCTGATGTAGAACTGAACCTCCATCATCCACCAGTCTGGTGTTTACTGGTTGATTGGAGGACTGCTAATATCTCCAGCTGCTGGAAACACACCTGATATTAGGTCTCTGACCTGGAGACCAGGAACCAGACATTCTACTAGGAGAACCTTTTCTTGCTGCTCCATTTGAATCGTCCTTATCTAATCTCACGTGGTAATCCCAGTGTAGGGGACAGTGTAATCCCATGGTGCTTTGATCAAGTGGTGTGATGAATCCACCTCTGCTCTGTGACCTCCCCCTCCCAGGGCTCTAAATGAAGGGTTTTGTCTCCTCAGAGCAAATGGAACCGTTCAATCAATAGAGCTCAATGAAGCCTTCACCCTTCCCTTGGTTACTCACATGTGGGTGATTTTCTTCAGGCTGTTAAAGGAGTGTCTCTCCAGCCTCTGCAGTGTCATGTCCAGCGATATGTATCTAGAAGACATAAATGAAGTTTATCAGTCGATGTTTTTGCACATCAGAACATGTGTGGTAGCTGGAAGTAGAAAGGCGCTGATTTGACGTGGGGGAATGAAAGACGTGTTTTCACGAAGGTGATATAGGGTGTGGTTTTAAACGCTGTGGGTCTTTCCTGAATTTATCAGGCCTCCTCGTCTGAAGCCCCAGAATCAGTCTGGGGTAATTTTACAGGTATGCACCTCACGTATACATTACATGGTCATCAGTCTCTCTGCTCCCATCTGTCCTTACTTGGTAACAAGTACAAGTTTAAATAAACCCTGAATTTGACACTGGAACAACGTTAAAAATGAAAATCACAACATAAATTCTGTTCATTACAGCACAGCTCATACATGTGACACGTAAATGGTTGATAGAGTTTCAGCTGGTTGGTGAACGAGGCCACGATGGGGCTTCTCTCTCCCTCACGCGTAGCTTAGATACAAACGTGAGGCTCGGCGGTGGAGAATCAAGCTTGAGTGTGTATCAGCACCATACAGAGGCTCCGCCTCTGCTGGGATGCAGCCAGTCTTTGATCAGAATTCCTGCTGAAGGGAAGCATTAGCAGGCCCAGCTGTGAGGCCCCACATGCAGCGTGTCATCTGCTGGAGTCAGTCAGTTAGACTCACACTCGCTAGCAGAACAAGTGGACCAGAGTCACTCTCAAGGTAAGGAGTAGAGTGCCACTTACATCCTGGAGATGTTGACCATGTTGGAGAAGACATCGACCGGGACAGATGAGAGACGGGTCTCCACGAGCCATCTGCTCAGAAACAAGAGACAAACACTTCAGATGTCACACACAAACCTGTTGTTGCTCTTCTTAGACATTTGTAACAGAACAAATCACTCAATTCATTTGAGAAGCTGACTGATGTTCTACTGAGAGCAGGAGAGTGGAGACGAAGGGCCGACCGATCACTGCCTCAGGCAGAAGAGAGGTTTCCTCCGTCCTGTTCTCTCTCTCTCTCTCTCACGCACACACAGAGGCATACATACGAACACACACGGGTGCGCGTGCTAACACACACATGGATTCACATGCATGCTAACACACATTCATATGCATGCTAACACTCACATGCATGCAAACACACATTCATATGAATGCTAACACACATTCACATGCATGCAAACACACATTCACATGAATGCTAACACACACATTCACATGCATGCTAGCACACACATTCACATGAATGCTAACACACACATTCACATGCATGCTAACACACACATTCACATGCATGCTAGCACACACATTCACATGAATGCTAACACACACATTCACATGCATGCTAGCACGCACACGTTCACATGAATGCTAACACACACATTCACATGCATGCTAGCACACACATTCACATGAATGCTAACACTCACATGCATGCAAACACACATTCATATGCATGCAAACACACATTCACATGAATGCTAACACACACATTCACATGAACGCTAACACAAACATTCACATGCATGCTAGCACACACATTCATATGCATGCAAACACACATTCACATGAATGCTAACACACACATTCACATGAATGCTAACGCACACATTCACATGCATGCTAGCACACACATTCACATGAATGCTAACACACACATACACATGCATGCTAGCACACACACGTTCACATGAATGCTAACACACACATTCACATGCATGCTAGCACACACATTCACATGAATGCTAACACTCACATGCATGCAAACACACATTCACATGAATGCAAACACACATTCATATGAATGCAAACACACATTCATATGCATGCAAACACACATTCACATGAATGCTAACACACATTCACATGAATGCTAACACTCACATGCATGCAAACACACATTCACATGAACGCTAACACACACATTCACATGCATGCTAGCACACACATTCATATGCATGCAAACACACATTCACATGAATGCTAACACACACATTCACATGAATGCTAACACACACATTCACATGCATGCTAGCACACACACGTTCACATGAATGCTAACACACACATTCACATGCATGCTAGCACACACATTCACATGAATGCTAACACTCACATGCATGCAAACACACATTCACATGAATGCAAACACACATTCACATGAATGCAAACACACATTCATATGAATGCAAACACACATTCATATGAATGCAAACACACATTCATATGCATGCAAACACACATTCACATGAATGCTAACACACATTCACATGAATGCTAACACTCACATGCATGCAAACACACATTCACATGCATGCAAACACACATTCACATGAATGCTAACACACACATTCACATGAATGCAAACACACACATTCACATGCATGCTAGCACACACATTCACATGAATGCTAACACACATTCACATGCATGCAAACACACATTCACATGCATGCAAACACACATTCACATGCATGCAAACACACATTCACATGAATGCTAACACATACATTCACATGAATGCTAACCCACACATTCACATGCATGCTAGCACACACATTCACATGAATGCTAACACACACATTCACATGCATGCTAGCACACACACGTTCACATGAATGCTAACACACACATTCACATGCATGCTAGCACACACACATTCACATGAATGCTAACACACATTCACATGCATGCAAACACACATTCACATGAATGCTAACACACACATTCACATGAATGCTAACACACACATTCACATGCATGCTAACACACACGTTCACATGAATGCTAACACACACATTCACATGCATGCTAGCACACACACATTCACATGAATGCTAACACACATTCACATGCATGCAAACACACATTCACATGCATGCTAACACACATTCACATGAATGCTAACACACACATTCACATGAATGCTAACACACACATTCACATGCATGCTAACACACATTCACATGCATGCTAACACACATTCACATGAATGCTAACACACACATTCACATGAATGCTAACACACACATTCACATGCATGCTAACACACACATTCACATGCATGCTAACACACATTCACATGAATGCTAACACACACATTCACATGCATGCAAACACACATTCACATGAATGCTAACACACACATTCACATGAATGCTAACACACACATTCACATGCATGCTAACACACACATTCACATGAATGCTAACACACACATTCACATGAATGCTAACACACACATTCACATGCATGCTAGCACACACACATTCACATGAATGCTAACACACATTCACATGCATGCAAACACACATTCACATGCATGCTAACACACACATTCACATGAATGCTAACACACACATTCACATGAATGCTAACACACACATTCACATGCATGCTAACACACACATTCACATGCATGCTAGCACGCACACACACACACTACTGTCACAGTTGTAAACATTGCTGGCACCGGCTCTCAGCTGGAGGACAAATCAAATCAAATGTCTGGGTTTGTTTAGAACAACGTTTGGGAAGGACCTGAGTGTGTGACGCAGAAATAGAACAAAACGGTTCTCACCGTCCTACTGGATCTGTCGGTACCGTAACAGGGGTCACTGTGAGCCCAGTAGCTGGAGTCTCAGCGATACAGGTGCTTTAATTAAAGCCAACACAACATCTTACCTTTGTGTTTTGGTTTGAAACGCTCAAGGCTGATTTAAAGCCGCCCTATGTAACCTGCTGAGAGTGACAGCGCCCCCTGCTGCCACATATGTAACATTTGTGCACTGCAATGTCTCTAACAGGAAGGGAACACCAGGAGAGAGGAAAGGAAGGAACAATTGTGTTGTGTGATGTCACAATTCACTGAGCTCAGGGACGATTGGCACTGTCACCGATGAAGGTGAGAACGTGTGCATCATTGTTGCACACCGTGAAGGTCAAACGCTTCGAACACGGACGTGGTGGTGACAGGAGAATGACTTCACATCAAGAGAACTTGTAACCCTACGTTTGCTGGAGTAAATCTGTTCTTCCCTCTGTGTGATCTTGCTGCAGGTTTAGTTGAGTCACAATTTAATAATGGAAGAGAGGTTGGAGGATGGTCGCCACATGTGTTGATAGTGTATCTGAGGCCCGCCAATAGATGGACACAGCATGGAGCTGTGTAACTGTGTCCTGCCTGACTCTGTGTGTGTGTGTGTGTGAGAAAATGTAGAAATGGGTATAAGACACGACTGACGCCACCATCTTGATTTGCAGGGGAACAATAGATGAATTCAGAGGCTGAGATTTGGCTCTTTGATTTGTGTGTGTGTGTGTGTGGGGGGGGGGGGGCAGCCTGCTCATGCTCTGACAAACTCAAACAAACAGAAGGAGCGAGAGCAGACCCCGACACCGAACACCCCATCTGAACCCTCGCTCAGACCTTCAGGAGCACCAGGAGGAGCAGTGAGCCCATCTGCAGCCTGAAGAGGAAAATTACTCCCTCAATTTGTCTTCTTGGAGGGAAACCTGAGAAAACAAACAGGCTGGGAGTTGGGTTTGAAGTGGGAGAAGCCACATAATTCACAACCGTGTCAGCATTAAATCGACAGCATAGCTGTGTTTATCATGGGCTCATTGGGATGGACAACAGCCTGTGGTGACTGGCACCAGGACTCAGCCAGCAGGGTTTCCAGCCTGACTCAGGATCAGCTCGTCTCCTCTGGAAACGCTACTCCCACCACACCTGCCAGGCCTCCTCACAGGGCCTCCTTCTGGGCTCTGAAGGCCGGCTCGGACCTTTCTACGTGGGGTGTGCATGTTCTCCCTGCACCTGTGTGGGTCCTCTGGAAATTCTCCAGCCTCCCCCCACACACCAAGACCATGTCTCTATGCGTCAGCCCGGTAAAGGAATGGTGACCATACCACTGTGACCCCGCCGCTCACTCAGTGTCAAATGTTACAGATAATAGCGCCACTCGGTGGTAACAGGAAGTAAACTGAATTGAACAAACATCTCAAGTCTGTGTTGTCTTCCCCTGAGCTACAGCATCATCATATATAGGGTGTTCTCTAGCGCCACCTAGTGGATGCAGCATTAGTTCGAACACTATCAGGTCTCATCTCCCTCTGACTCTACAGGACACACGTACGGGGAGGTGGGTGCGAGCCCCCACCCACCAGGACCCAAGCGAGGGTGCAAAAATGTTCCATCTTTATCATGTTTTAAAGAAGTTTGAATCCTAACTGGATTCATCATGACTTCAGCAGCTGCTGCTAGAATTTGAAGTTGTGAAAATGATTTCCATTTGTACTCAGCAGGAAGGAATAGTTCGACATCCTTTTCTGGAGACAGCCTTACATTTTCACTTTGTGTGTTTCATCATACAACCTGATGGCAGGAGACAAAAAGATATCACATGTTTCATCTCAAATTCAAAAACTCAGAGGCTTTTGAAGGACTGGAACTGCTGTGTTTTCCCCTCTTTCCCTTGAAGTCTTTTTTTTCTTCCTAATTATTCTCAAATGGAATTCTCTGGGTGTTTGAGAAATGTGCTGCAAAAAGTAAATATTGTATTTGAATTCATCGTCCAGACGCAGTCACGAGTCACGCTACGCAGGCTCTTAAGTGTGTCTGTGCTTTCCGTTCCACCTCCCTGACTCCCAGTGACACATGCAGTAACCTCCACAAGTACACAGACAACTCCCAGCCCCAGTGACCGCCCCCCCCCCCCCACACACACACACAGATGTTAAGGCTCTACAAGAGAATAAACCAAATACTCAAAACCGCATTGTCTAATCATGGAGCATTCATACATTATCACCAACAACAACAAAAAAAAGAGTTTTAAGCTGTTTGGAAATCCGGGCTGACCAGGCCAGCATCGTTCCTCATTCCTCCCTGAGTGAGTTTACTCCCAAATCATCGAACAGAACCTCCCCGTCAACACACACTCAACTTCTTATTCATTTGACAGGTATTTTATCAGGAGGGGTAACGGCCAAATGCTTGGTGGCTCGTCTCTATCCCACTGGAGGGTTCTGGGTAAACGTTGGAAAGGAATGTGAGGAAATTTCTGGGGACATGGAGACTCGTGTGCATGTGAATTGGAGCAGTGAGCAGGAGATAATGTCTTGTGATGGCTGCTGTTGGAGGCGATACACAGTTTAGGATAGACTGTTAGGGGCCACTCCTGTAAACTGCCAAAAAGGAATGAGAATCATCAAAATCCGAGCAGGGCTTATCATCATTTGTGAGCCCTACATTCATGCTGTTTAAAGGAAAATGTGCCAGGATCCTGCTACATGCAATCATTTATTTCCATCTGAAGGTCCAGGCCAGCACCATGGAAGCGACAACAGTAGTTAGGACCTTTTTCTCGGGGTGGATGTGAAATCCCTGCCTGAATGATGTAGGGGATGTTAGTTAACGGTGTTTGGTAATTTAGAAAACTCATCATGTCTTCGTTCGCAGACACCAGCTGCTTCAGATGACATTCATGGTTGGAGATTAAGGTTTTATGATGTGTCGATACAGTAAAGGTCTGGTTATGGCTAGGCACAAAAAACACATGGCCAGTTTGTGGTTCTTGTTGTTGGGCTGTGCATGGGCCTCGAGTCCACCACCCGTCTCCAGCTGCGAAGTCATGTTGGTCCAAACTGATACAAACTTGATCAACTTTCGACAACAGTGACCACCATGTGGCGATGTGGAATCGTGCAGGTAAGGTGAAGTAAGGTAAGGTGAAGTAGGGTAAGGTAAGGTGGAGTACGGCAAGGTAAGATGAAATAAGGTAAGGTAAGGTGAGTAAGGTAAGACAAGGTTAAGTTAAGTAAGGTAAAGTGATATAAGGTAAGGTGAGGTTAGGTGAAGCGAGGTAAGGTAAGGTGAGGTAATGTAAGATAAGATAAGGTAAGGCGCAGAAGGGAAAGGTGAAATAAAGTCAGGCAAGATAAGATAAGGTTAGGGAAGGTGAGGTGAGGTAGGGTAAGGTAAGATAAGATAACATAACATAAGGTAAGGGTAGGTAAGGGGAGGTGAGGTGAGGTAGGGTAAGGTAAGATAAGATAACATAACATAAGGTAAGGGGAGGTGAGGTGAGGTAGGGTAAGGTAAGATAAGATAACATAACATAAGGTAAGGGTAGGTAAGGGGAGGTGAGGTGAGGTAACGAAAGATGAGGTAAGGTAAGGTGAGGTAGGGTAAGGTAAGATAAGATAACATAACATAAGGTCAGGGTAGGTGAGGGGAGGTGAGGTAAGGTAGATAAAGTAAGGTGAGGTGAGATAAGGGGAGATGTGGTAAGGTAAGGTCAGGTAAGTTGAGGTCTGACCACCTGATGGTGGGTGGTGTCAGTCCACCTGGTGGTGGGCAGTGTCAGTCCACCATGTTGTGGGTGTTGTCAGTCCACCAGGTGGTGGGGTGTTCCCAGTTGACCCGTTCCACACCCCAGGAGGACTGGCGAGCGAGGGACTGACACCGTCCTCTCAGAAACAGTGCTGCCAAACTACAATACAGAGCTACTACAGCTACACAGCAGGTGAGCCTGCCTGGACTAGCAACAGGTGTTAGCTCACGTTATTCACTGGGGAACCGACAGGCGCATCTTCTACAATAGAAGAAGACCTGCGACCTTGACAGCAGTTACTGTGACTCGACCTGGCCTCTCATGGACCGCCACATCACAACCACAGCAGACGTGCATCTCCAGTAGAGGATTTAGAGTTACTAGCGGCAGCAGGTGTTCACTGCAGCACTGCATTTCACCACTGTCACCTAAAGCACCAGGTTCTCCTGAGGTGAACCCAGGGGTTGTGCTCCTAAACCTCACCAGACCTGAGGCCACATCACACACCTCACAAATATGCTTTCCAACATTCGAAGAAGAAGCTGCTGTAAGGAGGTCCTTGTGTAAAGTTCAAACGTATGATCACCCCCGCCTGGAGCGCCAGGGATGTTGTGTCTCTGGCCTTGTGCTGCCATTGTTCCCGCGTTGCTGCGGCGGGAGATCCAGCAGACATCGGTCAGCACCGTCTCTGAGGTCGGGCTCGTTGGCCTGCGTGAACTTCATGACAGGAATTCACCAGAGTAAACCTCGCGCTGGAGCAAGAGCAAAGGTAGCCACTGGGGACCGTGACCGATGCGTCATGGCCACTTGCTCGCCGGGAACCAATGGCCCTCCGACCAGTTCGTCCCAGTCACGCCACGTTCCTCCAGACAGCTGGCAGAAACAACGAAGCCTTCGACTCCACCTCACACCTGGTTTTCACTTCTCACGTACAGACAAAACACAGAGATCCAGAAAATCCAGCGTGAAAATACTGCAAAAACCTTTACTAAATGTAAATGTTAAGAACAATGTAAGAAATATGAGAACATGTATCCACTTGGTTATTTCCATGACAGTATAACCACGTCCAGGTGAAGGCTCTGGTCTGACTCAGCATCGTGGAAGGCTGATTTCATAGGAAACACGTTTTCCAACGCTTGCATCTGGAGGATTTCTGCCTGCTGGACGTGTTTGCATCAGTCACAGCTGCAGCAAACGCGCGCTCGCCACTGCATGACTGTCACCTTCCACGCAGTACTTTAGGAGGAGCAGAAGCCTGCTGGAGCTTCGAGGCGACCCTGAACAATGACATCACAGCAGCTCCCAGGACTCTTGCTGCATTCATTCTCTGGGGTCTTAAATGTTGAGAAAACACATCAAACACAGACGAGCTGCTACTTTGCTCCCATCAGAAAAGTCCAGTTTCATTTCTGCAGCCTTTGCAGGGCGGTTGTTGAGGGGAGCCCGGCAGGCAGGTGGGCAACAACAGGCACCTCCCCCCTGGCAGGTGAAGACTAACACCTATCCACTACTGGACTGCTGCTACTCATGCACTACTACTGCTAATGTAATACTGAGACTACTGGTACTCATATACTGCTGCTGCTAATATACCACTACTACGAATGTAATACTGCTACTAATATACAACTACTAAAATATTGCTCCCATTAATTTACTACTGCTACTAATACTGTATAATACTGCTACTCATATACTACTGCTACTAATATACTGCTGCTACTAATGTACCACAACTACTTAAGTAATAGTGTACTAATATACTACTGATACTAATATAAAACTGAAATATTATATAAATATAATACTACATATATATAATACTACTAATGTAAAACTGCTACTAAAATAATAATACTAATGTTATACTATTAATGTAATACAGTTACTAATATACTACTACTACTAATATATTAGTACTAATGTAATACTGCTAACATAATACTACTAAAGTAATACTGCTACTAATAAAATACTACTAATATATTACCACTACTATAATACTAACGTAATACTACAAGGGTGGCCCGGTGGTGCAGTGGTCCTCCCTGTGGCCCCCAGCAAGAAGGTCGTGGGTGGAGCCCCGGCTGCAGCACGGGGTCTTTCTGGGTGAGTCTCCATGTTCTCCCTGTTCCTGCTGGGTTCTCTCTGGTACTCCAGCTTCCTCCACAGTCCAAAGACATCAAGAGGGACCAGGTTAATCCAGACTCTAAATTGACCGTAGGCGTGGCTGGGAGAGCCAATGGTTGTCTGTCTCTATGTGTTGGCCCTGCCATGGACTGGTGACCTGTCCAGGGGGAAGGCTGCTGGGATAGGCTCCACCCCCACCACCCTCAACAGGAGAAGAGGGAGAACATGGAGGGATGGATGGTAATACTACTACTACTATTATATTACTACTAATGTAGTACTGCTACTAATATATTACTACTAGTATAATACTACTAATGTAGTACTGCTACTAATATATTACTACTAGTATAATACTACTAATGTAGTACTGCTACTAATATATTACTACTAGTATAATACTACTAATGTAGTACTGCTACTAATATATTACTACTAGTATAATACTACTAATGTAATACTGCTACTAATATCCATCCATCCATTTTCTTCCGCTTATTCCTATTAAGGGTTGCGGGGGGTGGAGCCTATCCCAGCGGCTACGGGCGAGAGGAGGGATTCAGCCTGGACAGGTCGACTGCTACTAATATAATACTTCAAATGTAATACTACTCATATAATAGAACTAATCTTCTACTAATGTAATACTGCTACTAATATAATACCACAAATATTATAATACTAATGTAGTCCTGCTACTAATGTAATACTGCTAATGTGATCCAACTAACAACATAATACTACTAATATAATTCTAGGTATATAATACTTCTTATGTAATAATGCTAATGTAATACTGCTATAATGCTATTAATGTAATACTTCTAATATCATACTGCAAATGTAATACTCATACTAATATAATACGACTTATGTAATACTGCAATAATGCTACTAATGTAATACAACTGATATCATACTACAAATGTAGTACTGATACTAATATAATACGACTAATGTAATACTGCAATAATGCTACTAATGTAATACAACTGATATCATACTACAAATGTAGTACTGATACTAATATAATACCACTAATGTAAGACGGCAATAATTCTACGATTGTAGTACAACTGATATCATACTACAAATGTAGTACTGATACTAATAAAATACCACTAATGTAAGACTGCAATAATTCTACGATTGTAATACAACTGATATCATACTACAAATGTAGTACTGATACTAAAATAATACTACTAATATCATACTACTAATGGACCCATACTACTCATGTAGTACTGCTATACATGAACAGGTATGTCGGACGGTTTAAGACCCTAAAGGTCAGACGCGTTTCTGCTCCGCGTCCTGATTCCCGCTCTCGTCTGCCTTTGCTGACGGTTTGACGGTAACTCGGTCGATAATTTATTGATTATTAAAACTGATTCTTAATTAGCGACGTCACTGCAGGAACGACTCCAAACCTAAATTACAAATTAGTCCTGGAGCAGGTTTGTCAACCTTCACTTTCTCTATTCAAGTCTCATCAGCCTGAGTAACTGCAGGCGCCGGTCCTGGTTGCGGGTGTCAGTGTCAAATGCGTGGAGGTCAGGACTCACAGCGTCTCCGTGCTGGCGGGAAATGCGGGCAGAGTCTCGACGTCAAAGCAGGAGATGGTGAGGATCCGCCACTCCGAGCACTCGCACACCTCTGGGCACGAGTCCGCCTCCGGCACGGCGCCGACCGGGAGGCTGAGGAGCGCGAGCAGGGCGCAGGCTACCACCCGCATGATGCAAGTCTCTGAGGGAGCGACCTGGGACAGTCCCGCACCGAGAGTCCAGGAGAGCCGGGAGTCCTCCGAGGACGGTGCGCGGGGCCTGGATGCTGGAGGACGAACAGCGGCTCCCCTCTCCGGTGGGTCGGAGGCGAGGGTGGAGGTCTGCCCCCCCCCCCCCCCGGGGACCCAACCTGCTCCGCCTGCGGCGCGTGCGTTATTGCAGGTTATCAAGTTACTGTTGATGCTCGTTTCGCACCTTTCATTTGGCTTCGTGACAGAAACACGCAAGGTTTCCTAAACTCGTGACGTTTCCAGGACTGGACCGAAGCGTCAGAAGTCAGCGGCTTGGGTCAGAGCGCTCCTCGGTTCAGCCTCCTCACCGCCTCCCATCACGGAGACACGTGCTTCTTCACCTCTTTAATAGAAATTAATACCAATCAGCCGTTCCCATGGCAACGGCTAGTCTTCACAATAGTCACCCCGCCACAGACCAACAACACAAATGTGCTACACTTCACACTGTTGTGGCTCTCAGGGAGGAGAGCGGCGCGTCTTTGAGCGGGGGGGGCGGTTCGCGGGGCCCGGGAGCGGCAGGACGAGCGCTGACGCTGAGCTTCGGGCAATGTAGTCCCTCTTCGCTGGGATCTCCCTTCGCGCGGGGGTGGACCGACTATATTTCCCGGCGTGCTCCGCGGCAGCAGTGTTCCGTTGTTTTTTTTCTGCCCAGGCGCGGCGAGTTCAAGTTGTAGCAGCAGAGACTCTGAGCGTCGTTCCTCCTCGCTAAGTGGTCAGATACCGGGTCTCCTGTTCCGGCATTGTTGCAGCAGCATGTCTGTGCTGCGCTACCGCTGTGGATGTGACGTGTTTTGCCGTTCCGACGGTTTCTTCCCCAGAGAACGTTAGCCTGCTAACGCTCGGACAGCTAGCTAAGCTGCTGCCGCTGGTTGCTAGCCGGGGGGAGCGCCACCAATGGGCGGCCCGGGGATCGACGGGGACGTGGACTTTTGGATCCGTGCGCTGTTGGCTGGCGGATAGCCTTGTTGTCTCCGCGGGTTGCTATGGTAACGATGCGCGAGCCCCCAGTAATCTGATTACCGTTATCGATCGCTCTCTGCTGCCACCGGTGCTCACTGGTCGTCGGGTTCGCGTGGCCGCCGCCGGAGGATGGAGTCCTCCAGTGGGTCGGACTCCAGTGACCTGCCGCGGGGGCGTGAAGCCCCCCGCAGATCCCGACGGGACCGAGGCAGGTCCGGGGGGGGCGCAGGCGATGTCCGGTCTGCTGACATCTCCCAAAAGATCAGCACACTGGCGAGCACCTTACAGGTAGGACACGACCCCTGAGACCCCTGTGTCCCGGTGCTGCGGGGTGTGAAGAGTTTGCTGTTCTGTGTCTTCGTCAGGACACCAGCAGGAACTTGACCAAAGTAGACCGGATGCTGGGGCAGTACCGGGAGCAGACCGATGACCAGGCTGACGCCATGGCCCTGGTGAGACCCCCAGTGTGTTCAAGAACTCTTGACTGAGTTCCGATTAGGCTCCAGTTCCAGAGCTGGACCCTTGGGAGGGCATTTTTGATCTCACTGAAGGAATGTGGTCGAACTGCAGTCAATCCTGGCCTGGTACTGATGTGGCCTTTCTCTGGCTGGATGAGAGTAGAGCAGTATTTGGTGTAAATTAAAGGGAAATTCTGAACAGATAGAAAATGTATTTGTCAGCATTTGTTGAAGATGACAAAAACAAAGTGAAATTCAGGCTTCTCTTGGTGGTGAAACAGCAGGAGTCGTCTTAGAATCTGAAAATAACAGGTTCCTGGAGTGGAATGGTCCATGTAGTCCGTCATTATCAAATGTACGTGGCTACTTTCTAACACAGACCTCTTTGTTTTGTTTTAACGTCTTAGCAGACATTTAAGAGAGTTTCTGGCTATGAACATTTTTCTGAAAGTTATAGAAAAGTGATTGAAGTTGATTGTTAGAAAAGTGAGTGAGCGCTGCATGGTGCTCCTCATTGAGTCCTCATTCTCTCTCTCACTCTTTGTTTTTACTGCCTTTCCATTTCACCCATTAAGGTTTTTGTAAAAGTTGGGAACTTGATTTAGAATCTTTAGAGTCTTTGCCATGTTTGCACTTCACCCAAGAACTGTAGCCTTCCTTTCGCTGACTCCCTGTTTGCTGTCATGGAGGCGTTTCACTTCCTGCTGACTCCGCCAGTCACACGTTAGCTGAAGCTAACAGAGCAGAAGTGTCCAGAAACATGTAAACAAAGTCTGACACGCATCGTGCGTGTTCCTCATCCAACCGTACGCTCAGAAGTCCACCAAGTCTGTCACGCTGATATTGTATAATAGTGATTGTTTTGACTGATAAAACAATCACCATCATATTTGTGATGTCAGAGGAAATGTAAATGTTTTTGCATCATTATTCTCATTTTCACTGAAATTATTGGTGAAGTGGATTTAGTGGTGATCCTGCTCACGCACAGGTGTCCTCCTAAGCCTGGAGAGGATGAGGCGTCGCACCAGTGTCATATTTTGTCACAATTAGCCTTTAAGGAACAGTGCACCTTCCTGTGATTTGAAAATTGTGTTCAGCCACAATGAATTCTGATGAATTGTGCAGCGCCAATGTAGATGAACTGATGCTGTTTTTGAGAGTTTTGAAGCTGATCGTGTGTGACTGGTGGTTTCTGGACGCACAAAGCACTTGTGCAGGGAAAAGAGTGAGTAGGCTCCTCGTGGTGAGTAATCAAAAGGCAAGTTACTCTTTTAGGGTGAAGTACTTTTAGGGTGAAGTACCACTTCAAGTAGCTCATGTGTTGCTTCACACTGCCATTAATCTCTTTTCTGTCTTCTCAATGTGTGTGTGTGCGCTCGTGTTTGTGTGTGTGTGTGTGTGTGTGTGTGTGTGTGTGTGTGTGTGTGTGTGCCAGCTCAGGGACAACTTGGAGGAGTCCATTAGTCAGCTGCAGGCCCAGAGATGCAGCAGAAGCAATGGTGCTGGAAGTGTCTCCGGCTCCACGCTGCACTCCAGCGACCTGGACGCCTGCTCCGCCTCAGGTATGCAGAAGTGGAGCAGGCGGCTGACTTGTCGGTCTAGTCGTTGGTACAGGTTGATTGCAGCCAGATTCATTCAAGTTATTTACAGAGGAAGGGACAACATAAAAGAACGCCTTTGACTTTAATTTAATCCTGACTCCAAAGTAAATATTCTGGCTCCATGGGTTGCATTTCCATCGAACCATCTTATAAAGGCTGCAGACTAATAACTTGACTGTGACAACTTTATCATTACTTTACAACAGGCATACATCTGTGATTTCAGAAGGCCAGCGGTTCTACCCTACCTCTCCTCTGAGGGACTACACGGGCAGCCCAGGAAGAAGAAGGAGGTCACGGTCAGCTGGCGTTCGCTTCAGGACCACCAGCCCATCGGGAACCGACGTAAGGAGAGATTCTGTTTCCTGTTGTAGTTTCAGACTGACTCAGACACAAAGACGTGATTCGTCTTGTTGCTGTCCTGGTTTATTTTTGTCCTTCCTCTGTTTAATGTGCATCTTTGGAAAGATGATGAATCAGCTTTTTCTTCGCTGGTGTCTAATGTAGCGTGTTCACTACCTGCACAGATACACACTCTGCACCAGTCACTGCGGGATCTTCACTGTGACCAGCAGAGACTGTCGGTGGACCTGGACAGTGAAATCCTGCGGAGGAACAGGTAGCTGGGGGGGCCGTGCTTGAACGTGGTGACACAAAGGGATGTTTCCTCTGCACTAGAGTAGCAAGACGTGTAAACAATCTGACTAGACACAACAACAGTATTAAAAAAGTAAGAAAATGATGGCTTCACCATTGAAATATGAAAAATGCTTGACTTCAGAAACATATCAAGCTTTGAGCATGCAGGTCAGGCTGGTGTCAAATGACTTGTTCATTTTCTCATCAGTCGTCTGTACTTGAGCGTTGTCTTCCATTCTTTGACATCTCCTGATGAGACGGCCAGCCCAAGTCTCATGTTCACTGTCTCCAGATCAGTTTTAGACAGTATGAACAACCAAAAGACCCATTAAATCAGATATATTGTAAGTTATTCAATCCTAATTTTGGAGATGATATGAAATCAGATTTGGATCAGATTTCAAAGTCTGGACACTCAAATAGGATCTCAGAGTTTCTCTCGTATCCCTGGCAGCCCGTTGCGACCTGGTTATTAATGGATGTTGGCTGCCTGAACATAGTGTCCTGCAGATCAGTTGGCAGGAAACGACAAATCCGATCTCATCACTTGCAAATAAAAGCGTGGACTTAAAAAGATGTGATTTTGGGAACATATCAGGTTGGTCAGCAGTGTGGAGGAGACCCACTGCACTGCAGAGGCCAAAAGCAGCAAATCATTTTCTCAACATGAATTAAAAAGTCACATGCATTTATTAGAATATCTTCTCCTCGATGCTGCTGAGCACTGATCCACTGCTGTATTACAGCAGAAGTGTTTCATTCTGGTCACATTATTCATTCCCATCTTGAATATGCTGTGTGAACATTTCCAGTCTGCTGAATTCTGTTTCTCACAGGTCTGATATTGACACCAGGCGAGCGTTAGAGAGCCTCACCCAGCACATGGCAACGTCCCAACGTCAGGAATCGGTGAGTTGTGGCCCTCTCTTTGTGGATTCATGGGCTCCAAAGAGTAGAGAAGGTGTCATGGAAGATGAAATCATGTAAATATTTTTGTTGACTGGATAGAAATTAGCTCCCAGTTTCAAATGTAACTTCGGAGGAGTCTTAACTTCAACAAAGATCTCAGTGTATGTGGGCACATGGCTGCTCTCTGCATCATCACCGTGGTAACAAATCTGCAGCTCCCACTGTCAGCCACTGTGTTTGATATTGCGCTATGTTGTCAAGAGATGAAGCACATAAAGGTATTTACTCTCATGTACAAGCTGATGTGATGCTTCCTGATCTTCTTGCATTTCAAACATAAACGTTTCTGTTCTGCATTGGGATTTTTGCATGACGTCAGGCGTGTTCCTGTCTGCAGGTGTCGTCCCGTGTGGAGCGGCGCCTGCATGAGCTGGAGAGACAGATGTGCAGCGATCAAAGGAGCATAGCAAGAGAGAGAAGGCCGGATCAGAGGGCAGCCATGACTGACAACCTGCAGGAGGTGACCCCCCACCACCACTCCCCTGCTCTGATCCTGCATCCCTGGCTCCTGCTGACATCCCTGTTCAAAGAGAATGACCAGAACAACCAGGAAGCAACTTGAAGTCACACAAACGTTATTACTGCAAAGAGGCAGGCTGATTTAACATGGTCCCTAGTCCGTCAGCAGGAAGACACAAAAACAAACTGGTTTTAATTCAAGTTTGTGGTAGGGTGGAAAAAGAGTGGCTGATCCAGGAATTTCTTTCACTTTGCTGGTTTGAATTTAACGTCTTGGAGGAGGTCTCTGCTCTTCGTTTCATCATCTAGGTAGTATAAGTGGTGCAGGAACGAGTCCTAAAACCCATAAAATAGTGATCATTGTTGATTTTCAACAAATTTCTAGCATCATCAGAGGGTTCATTGGTGAAGAGCTGATTTGCTGATTCAGTCACCCACAGTCGCATGTAAAAATCCTATTGGCTGCTAGTGAGGAACCAGGAGATGACCACTTCCTGTTGGACTACAAACACACCTCATCCCTGTCATGATCACTGCCTGTCAGACTACAAACACACCTCATCCCTGACATGATCACTTCCTGTCGGACTACAAACACACCTCATCCCTGACATGATCACTTCCTGTCGGACTACAAACACACCGCATCCCTGACATGATCACTGCCTGTCGGACTACAAACACACCGCATCCTTGTCATGATAACTTCCTGTCGGACTACAAACACACCGCATCCCTGACATGATCACTGCCTGTCGGACTACAAATACACCGCATCCTTGTCATGATCACTTCCTGTCGGACTACAAACACACCGCATCCTTGTCATGATAACTTCCTGTCGGACTACAAACACACCGCATCCCTGACATGATCACTGCCTGTCGGACTACAAACACACCACATCCCTGACATGATCACTTCCTGTCGGACTACAAACACACCTCATCCCTGTCATGATCACTTCCTGTCGGACTACAAACACACCACATCCCTGTCATGATCACTTCCTGTCGGACTACAAACACACCTCATCCCTGACATGATCACTTCCTGTCGGACTACAAACACACCGCATCCCTGTCATGATCACTTCCTGTCGGACTACAAACACACCGCATCCCTGTCATGATCACTTTCTGTCGGACTACAAACACGCCTCATCCCTGACACGATCACTTCCTGTCGGACTACAAACACGCCTCATCCCTGACACGATCACTTGCTGTCGGACTACAAACACGCCTCATCCCTGACACGATCACTTCCTGTCGGACTACAAACACGCCTCATCCCTGACACGATCACTTCCTGTCGGACTACAAACACGCCTCATCCCTGACATGATCACTTCCTGTCGGACTACAAACACACCGCATCCCTGACACGATCACTTCCTGTCGGACTACAAACACACCGCATCCTTGTCATGATAACTTCCTGTCGGACTACAAACACACCGCATCCCTGACATGATCACTTCCTGTCGGACTACAAACACACCTCATCCCTGTCATGATCACTTCCTGTCGGACTACAAACACACCACGTCCCTGTCATGATCACTTCCTGTCGGACTACAAACACACCTCATCCCTGACATGATCACTTCCTGTCGGACTACAAACACACCGCATCCCTGTCATGATCACTTCCTGTCGGACTACAAACACACCACGTCCCTGTCATGATCACTTCCTGTCGGACTACAAACACACCTCATCCCTGACATGATCACTTCCTGTCGGACTACAAACACACCGCATCCCTGTCATGATCACTTCCTGTCGGACTACAAACACACCGCATCCCTGACATGATCACTTCCTGTCGGACTACAAACACACCTCATCCCTGACATGATCACTTCCTGTCGGACTACAAACACACCGCATCCCTGTCATGATCACTTCCTGTCGGACTACAAACACGCCGCATCCCTGTCATGATCACTTTCTGTCGGACTACAAACACGCCTCATCCCTGACACGATCATTTCCTGTCGGACTACAAACACGCCTCATCCCTGACACGATCACTTGCTGTCGGACTACAAACACGCCTCATCCCTGACACGATCACTTCCTGTCGGACTACAAACACGCCTCATCCCTGACACGATCACTTCCTGTCGGACTACAAACACCCCTCATCCCTGACACGATCACTTCCTGTCGGACTACAAACACGCCTCATCCCTGACACGATCACTTCCTGTCGGACTACAAACACGCCTCATGTCTGTGTCATCACTTAAAAGGTACAAACTCCATCAACGTACCCCAGAATTGACCAAGAGAAGGATACAGCTTCAATGAATCATTATTTCTCACCCTTTCATAGAGCAGCCAGAGGATGAAAACCTGACCAGTAACTATAACCAATGTGATTAATAATCCTTTAGACAATTACATTGAAAAAATATTTGATATAGTATTTTGAAAAAGAGTAATCAGTATAAGAGTATTCAGTGGAGTCCCCTTGTGTTCAGCTACTGGGCGTATGAATAAACCTGGGTCAGCGTGGCTTTGCAACCACTCCTGTCCTGTGTGCTGCTCCTCTTTCCTGTTGGTTAGGGTGCAATTAGCTCAGTGTCACTGAGGCCTCTTACTCTGCTTTATGAGACCATAAAACACATCGCAGCAGCTCCTCTGATGCAGTGTTATTGGTTGCCCAGTAAGCACTTACTACTTTACCTTCCCACGTGCAAATCTGTTAAAACGCACCATTTTTCAGGCCTGCGTTTGTCCACAACATTAATAGCGGTGGGATCTGTGTGATCAGGTGCGCTTGCTTTACTCATAGCTCCACTCAGTCATGCCTGCAGGCGCTGTAGAGACCTCAGTATTATCACTCTCTCCCTCTACTGCATACAAATGATTCATATAGAGTTGTCATCAGCATGATGTCAGCTAATATTTTAAGTAACAGCGGTTTCTTGGTTACTGGTATAAGTGACAGCTTATTGTGGTCACCAGCTCTCGTGCAGTTTGTCTGTCCACCACGGGGGGGCACTGTGCTCCTGTGGTTGCACTGCTAACCTTGACGGGCATGAATTTCTAAGGCACTCTGTAATGGTAGTAGCTACCATGTCATTTGCATCCCTCTCCTCAGCGGTGCCCTAATGGGACACCAGCAGGACCCAGGGTGCAGGGGGATACTGCATTTGTCCCAAAAACTGAGAGTAAATAAACAAGCATGAGGAAATGAAGGGGAAAATCACCCTTTACCACTAAAGAGCAGGGGAGGAGGGAGAGCAGAGGGCGCATTTATTCCCCACCGATGGGCCCGCTGTGATGTGAATCAAATAGATGATGAGTCACTGGGGTAGATGTTATTGCGAGCAGCCGGTAATTCATCACTGCAGCCTGCTCCCAGTGAGTGGGATATAAGCTCTCGTTGTAAATCCACCATTATGCCAGGATCTAGTTCTAAGGGATGGGATGAGGGACGCTGTGATGCAACAGCACCTCTCATGTTGCAGTCTTCTGGTGACAGGAGTCCTGTAATAACACATCTGCTGGCCTGTATGTGACTTCTGTTTGCATTTGTAGACTTCAGGTAGACACAACGTCCACAGCCACTCGAGAGATGAGGTCACGACAGGCCGACTGCTGAAAGCAGAACGAGACAAGGTGAGTGATGTCACAGCTTCTAATAGGGTGCTGCTGTGTTTTGATAGTTAGAAGTACCCCCCATTTCTCCATCATCTTTCTTATACTCCTACTAATTTAGATGAAGCTCAATCTGAGCAGGTGAGGAAAATTTTCCACATGTCTCCCGATGGTCTTGTCTCTAGCTGGAGCAGGAGCTGCAAAGAGCTAGAAGACTACTGGAGCAGTCGGAGGACAGCAGACAGTCCCTCACTCAGCAGGTCTGTGTGTGTCCGGGTGTTCATGTATATTCACATGCTCAGGAAACCTCAAGAGTCCAGTCAAACTCAAGTGTTCTTTGTTTGGCTAACTGGCGAATAGTTGGACAAAACCATGAGTGAACTGTGTTTGTTGTGCCCTGTGGTGACAAAGTTACAAGCCACTTGCACAAGTAAAGTTTAAATGCCATGTTAGAAATGACTCAATACACAAACATTACCCTGAAAGAGAAGGCCACTCAAGCGATAAGAATTAAAGGACCGAACCGTTGCTGCACAGGCTGTGTTTCACCCACGTGTCAGGTAAGTGGCACATATGGGATTGATGGCCTGTGTGAGCAAGGTGCCTGGCCAGCAGGAGTTTTAAAAGTTAACAAATCTTGGTCAGTCCTAAATTTGACCAGCAGCTTGTGATGTTCAGCTTAAACTGGAGGAAAATCTTCAAATCTCCCTCCAGGATTCTAGGGTCTAGGATTAGAGTCTTGGCATCAACTTCAGATGGTGGAGGCTGCTTCTTAAACTAGAAGAGACAAAGGCAGCAGCGAATATGTGAAGATGTTTCTAAAAGCCCAAGTCGGACGACAAGCCCAGGTTTGTCGGATGGATGAGGTCTCATCTTGCGTGACTGATCATCCCCAGGTGGAGGACATGCAAGGCGAGCTACTGAGGGCAAGGAGGGAGAAGACAGAGCTTCAGAAGATCCAAATGGAGTCTCCTCAGCCTGGCAGCTACACTGAGAGGGAGGGGGGTCGAGGAGGGGCACGAAGGCCAGGTACTGAAGCAGGGTCTGGACTCTGGAGGGGAGGGCAGACGCATTAACACAAGGACAGAGAGGACTGGGAGGCGGGCTCAAATATCGCTCTACCATATAAACAGTTGGTGACGTGTTTTCGATCAAATGGGATATTTCCTCTTAGAAGAGTGATGCCTGACCCAGGTGTCAGTGTAGAGCACGGACAGACTGTGTGGACTTGAAGGATAATTCTGGAATTTTAAGTTCTAATTTTCCATCTTGTTGTAAGGAAAGCTCCATGGTCAGAGTTTCACTGATGTGAATCTGTGTGTCTTCCTCTCAGACATTGAGGTCTTCAGCTCGTTAATTACTCGGTATCAGCACATACCAAAGCCCCCTTGTCTGTGTCCCGAATGAAACAGCTGGGTGGCTGCAGAGTCTTTCCAGTACCAACTGTGAAATGTACATCCATCGAAAGTGTGTGTTTTGTCACTGAAAGGATGTGAGTTGTATAACAGAGAATATTCAGCTGTTGAAAATTTGGACTTTCCTGGCTTCACTGATAGATATTCTGCTCATGTCCATCAATACGCCGTCTCCTCCTGCGATGGCCAGTGAGCCCTGCATATGAGTCCCTACCGTAAGAGATGAAGACAAAGTTTTTCAGAGTTAAAGCTGGAGAAATTTCTCATTGATTGAACGTGTTGCCTTGACTTGCTCTGTCAGTGTCTCGTCTCCAGCTGCAGCAACCAGCCGAACAGTGATTTGATTGATTTGATGATCCGTGTGACAGAGCGCTCAGACCAGGAGACGGAGGTGGCAGAGCTACGAGTTCAGCTGTGCAAGGCCTCGGCCCAGAGTGAGATTAAAGAACTGAAGAGGTCTTTGGACTGCAAGGAGAAGGAGAGGCTGCAGCTGAGTATCCAGGTGGAGGTGCGTGCGTGTGTGTGTGTGTGTGTGTGTGTGTGTGTGTGTGTTAGACACACATCATACTTTGACTCCTTCCTCCTCAGCAGGGTTCATTCAGTTTTTCAAGCAGCTCTTTTAAGCCCCTTTCACACTGCACCAAAAACGCAGGTCAACACAGGTTTTTGCGCACTCTGAAAGGGTCGACTCTGCATTTTGACCCACATCGACCGACTCACCAAGCGACCCGGGTGTTTAGCGGCTCGGCTCGGCTGCAGTGTGAAGAAGGCGACCTTTGTCGTCTCAGGTTTCAGGCGACCTTCCTGTCACATCCTGATTGTGTCTCTGTGCCGCCTGTCAGGCTTCACCTGTAGCTTCTTCTGCTCCCTTCCAGTCGAGCCAAAAACTCCATCCTCCTTCGCTGCAGTGGCGCTCAGACATTTTCCAATCTGTGCTGAGTTTGAATGCTTTGCAAAAGAGACAACATCGCAATGCAGGCAACGACAACGCGAACGTTCGACTCGGAGACGTCCATGTTGTCGTTTGTTTACCTCTCGGTGTTCCGGCGCACGTTTACGTGAAATGATGACGTGTCAGCGCGATGACGTGGAGAGAGGGAAAAACACAGGCACGCAGCCTCACAGCGGGAGTTCAGACCCGGGTCTTTGGAAGCTTGAATGAGCCCTGATGCCGAGCAAACGAGGGTCCAAAAACCAGTGATGACACACGTTTTTCAGTGTGAAAAGGGGTTTTACAGTCACATCCTCCATCAACTCCTCACCAGTTGATCCTCTGAATATCTCCTGGTGAAGTGGCAGTTTTATTTGTTTAGAGCAGGGGTGTCAAACTGGTCCAGTAAGGGTCGTGTGGCTGCAGGTTTTCATTCCAACCCAGCAAAAGCAACACCTGATCCAACAAATGAGCTGTGAGGACACAGCTTAATTGATTTAAATAGAATCAGGTGTTGCTTTTGCTGGGTTGGAATGAAAACCTGCAGCCACACGACCCTTACTGGACCAGTTTGACACCCCTGGTTTAGAGGGTAAATGGGTCCATCACAGTCATGCAAACACCAGCCTTTGATACGCTGGGGTAACCAAGCCTACGGTAGATGTCAGTAAAAAGTTCAGCTTCATTTATTGGCGCATTTTTGAAAATATTTGACTTCTTTTTCACTGGAATGAAGTGTTTTAACTTCCACTCTTTCCCCATTGTAGAATAAGTGTTTATAGATGAGGTGGGCGTTTGCATGTATCACCTTGTGCGTCACTCACGCTTCTTTTGTCTGGATCAAAATATACTCTAGAAATGTTACACTTTAACAGTAAATGAGCAAACATAAAGACCTAAACTTCTATACAGCCCAGTAGTTGTATTACTGACTCCTACCTAAAGGTGTACGGAGTTCAGACTTTCAAATATCAAAGTGGAAACTTCAAAGTAACTGTGATTTTTTTATTTATTTTTATTTTTTTAAATCCAGTACAATCCTTTGTCTGGACAGCATTTCAGCCTTGTAGCTGATCCAGTTGTTAGCAACATGCGCACACAATCTTAACCTTCTCTGACCTCCATGTGCTCTATACCTCCGTCACAGCTTGGAATCTCTCATCCTGTCTTCTCCTGCCTGTTTTGTTCTTCACCACCTTCCTCAAATCCCCGCTGTCATCCTCTCCCTCTCTCAGGGAGCTTCCATCTATTCCTTCAATCACCACATTCCCCACAAACACACTGTCTCCCCTTCTGAACACCAGGAACTGTCTTCAGAGCTGGCGCAGCGGGAGCAGCAGCAGTTACGAATGCTGGAGCAGTTGAAGGACATACAGGTATTTAACATCAGCTTGTGGATTTGAAAATGAACTCACTAACACTCTGCTGGCTGATAGTACAACTGTACTGTGGGCGGCGTGGCTCAGGGGTGGCTGTCTGGCAACCGAAGGGTTGCTGGTTCGATCCTGACCATGTCCAAGTGTCCTTGAGCAAGATACTGGACCCATAATTGCTCCCGATGAGCAGGTTGGTGCCTTGCATGGCAGCTCCACCATCAGTGAGTGAACGGGTGAATGAGACGGCACTGTAAAGAGCTTGGAGTGCTGCTAAGGTAGAGAAGAGCTCTATAAAACTGAGTCCATTCACTGTTCTGGGTTTTGTGGGGGTGCTGCATGATTTGTTGAGACCGTCAAATCAGGGTTAGTGTGTGTCTGATGATGATTTCTCCTGAAGTTCCTGATGGTTCCTGATAGCGGTAACAGGAGTTACACAGGTGAACCTTAGAGTGAACATAGATGGAAGTTATCAAGGATGATTGTCAACACAGAACTACGAGCTCATTCATCAAATCGCTGTTGAAATATTAGAGTAGCTGAAAAATGTGAGCTGCTGGTGGCGCTGGAGGGTAAGTTAGGGCATCACGAGAAGCAGTAGCAGGTCTGCATGACATTCATGACGACCTATGAACGAGTTCTGATTCTTGACGTTTCAGCCTGGACCAGGGTGGTGGAACAGCAGACTGACGCCTTCATCCTGAGTAAACGCCGCTAACTTGGCAGAAAGTGCAGATGTAGTTGAGCAGCTAGGATGAAACGAGACTGGGTGTGCGTGTCCTTGCAGACCCGAGGGCAGGCAGAGAGGAGAGAGACGGCAGCATTGCTCCAGGAGAGCCGCAGCAGCAGAGATGAGTTGAAGACCCGGGCTCAGGAGGCCGTTCACCGGTGGAGGTCAAAGTGCAGGAGGCTGCAGAAGGAGCTGGAGGAGGTTCAGGCTCAGCTTCAGCTCCACGCTGACGAAGCCTCCCAGGTTGGTGGCGAGATGCGTAATGACACCACAGACCTGTAAGTGCTGCTGTCTGTAATGTTGGCGGTCGTCATCTCTCCTGACAAGCAACTGAGCCGACTGCTAATGCTGTTGGTCCATGATTTTCCTCACTGGGACATCACAACATCTAGAGCCTTTTGATTAAGTCACATGGTGTTGACTTTCCAGATACTGCAAACTGAGGGAGGTTCACTCTCACTGTTCTCCTCCACTCATTAACTCGTGGCTGTGGCCTGTTCACCAAAGACTGAAAAACTCCATCTGATGATGCCATCAGGGTTTTTTCAGCTTGGTCTCCAGGCCGTTACAGCGTGGAGGTGTGGTTTGGAAGCAGACGCTGGTTGGTCTATGATGGATGCGTCCCTGCTGACGTAGAGTCACCCAGCTGGAGACGAAGAATCAGAGGTTACTGACCTCGGCTGGCTTCACTTTCCTCCCGTGGTGACCTGGATCAGGCTGAAATAAGTACCACACAATTAGCATTTTCCTGCTTGGGGAGTCTGTCCCAGTGCCTGATACTACGACTCTGTAGGGGGTGATTAAACAGTCCTTCCAGAAAATTTGCAGAGTTTTTCAATGATTGTTGCAAGCAAAAATCCCTGATTATGCAGCACGTTTTCTTAAAAAAATGCGATGGATTATGCTGAATATTAATGCCATTTTATGGGATGAAATTGCGGGAATTTGCAAAAACTGCAGTTTGATGAAAAAGAAAAAAGAGACTCCCCTACACTCTGTTCTCACTAGGCTACGACCTTCATAAGAAGAGTCGTTTCTAATGACTTCCTGTGGAATCACGAAGCTCTTATCTGGTTGTCTTGCAGACCCTCATAAACATGTGGTTCAAACTTACAAAACCTCGATGAGTCGAACAAGCTACGAGCTTGTTTTTTTGTGGGCAATTGAGACGGATTTGTGGACTTCATCTTGTCTCCTTCATGGGGTTTACAGCTTTCCAAAGACGTTGCTTCACAACGTTCCCAAGGCAACAGGGGAAAAATGGCTGCTCTTGTGTGAAGTAAACAGAACATTTGTTTGTTTATGACTTTTTTGCAATGAAAATGTGGGGATTAAGAAATCATGCAAGCCCTGTGTATTTCACACGTTTTGCGTGGAAAACAGCGATTTATGTGGTGAAAGCGCAGCATCTTTGGAAAAAAATGCAGGCCCCGCATAAATGTGCAGGCTTTGGCTGATTATGTGTTGAATTATGCCATCGCATAATGTGGTTGTTCTGGAGGGACTGGTTAAAGCATTGTAGCAGCCCCAACAACATAAAACACTTATCTGTCACTTAATTCTGGACGCATAAACAAAAAACAGTTCAATAAATGCTGTCAATCTGTTTTTTTTAGAGGTTTAGACTTATTTTAACTTATTTATAGCAACATCCAAGAGGCCCCAGGTCCCAGTCAGGAACAGCAGATCAATGTTTTCGCTCCTTCTGCTGTTAGCGACGAGTCAGCACACCACATCAGCGCCAGTGGGTGATCTGGGGTTCATTTAGTCCCAGAGTTGGACAGTGGCATCTCCAGAAAGTCCTTGAAAAATAATGAAAGAATGATAATAACGAAACATGAAGGAAATACATTCGTATGAGGGACCAGCTTGGAGAAATCCTCTTTGTTAATACTGACTTTTTTGTGGCACGTTTATCTTGCTATTAATTTGAGTTGAATATATATGAGTTATTTTTGATGTGGATTTCTCTGCTAAATTTTCGTGTTCAAACATATTTTTCAGAGAAAGTCTGATGGTGACATCAAAGGTGTGGAGAAGTCCTGGAAATGTGTCAGTAAAATCTTGTTGGAACTCTGTCTCCTAGAGTCACTTTTCACCGCATGTTCTAGAAACAATCAACAATTTAAAACTAGAATTTCCTGGTTGCAGACTGATTGGACGAAACTTATCTCAGCCAAACTTCTATGAACTAGAAGTTCTGTGCCATCATCAATAAGTGGATGTATAACAAATCTGCATGTATTTGTGATAATATTTCAGCCATAGGGAGCAGAATCTTCATTAAGTCGCATTCATGACAGAGCTGTGGTACAGGTGTAGCTGATGAAGTGACCTGGGGATATCACACACACACACACACACACATACTCATGTCACATTTCAAATCTTAGCTGGTTGGTGTTTCCAAGCAACGGTTCCCCTTCTTTGTTCCATTTACAGAACCTGTAAGTTCAGATGTTTAAGAGGAAACACATCAACAGCCTCCCATTACTGGGAAACTAGAGAAGCTGAAATATTTATGAGTGTGTCTGATTTAAATCCTCAGAGGCCTTTCATAGTAGGAATGAGCTGGGATATCAGCACCAGTCATATAGATAATAAAGCTGAGATCTATTGACATTCATATTGTGGCGTGCAGTTTTTCTCCTATGGTTTCTTTTAGAGAAAAGAATAAAAGCAAACGTTTTTTAGAATCACTGAACACCAATTAAACCACTGACAGCAGGAGCAGGCAGGGAGAAACGTCCTGCAGCTGTCACTCACGAGGCTGTGCAACCCAAACAAAGCAGCTGCACACGCTTGCAAACTCTTTCTGTTAATTTTTTTCTGTTCGTTTGAATTTGAATTTGTTTTATTTACTCTCATTTTGTATTACAATTAAAGTTGAGTTAAGTTAACCACGATGTAAGCATTTGCAGGGTGTGCTCCAGGGGTTGAGCTGGGTTCAGTCGTGCGTGTTACAGCTTGAAAGTCACCTCCCAGTCATTTCTGTTGCATGTGAACTGAGCGAGTCTCCTCCAAACTCCCAGTCAGCAGCTCTGCGTCTGACAGACACAGATGGACAGACTCCCACCTGGCATTCTCAACGTGATGTGAATTAATTACAAAATCATTTCTGCACCCTTAATGAATTAGGATAGAGAATCAAGTGCTCAATTAAATGATTAGGTTCTGAGCTCCAGCAAATTCCAGTCAAAGCCGGAGTATTAGAAGCAATCTGCCTTGAACAGACCTGACCATTGTCCCTTATCAGGAGCAGAGAGCTGGCTTCCTGCTATCAGCTCTGGAGCTGCTGCTGCATATGTTCCTCTCCCTGTCTCTCTGTCACTCTTTCTCCTCCTCTCATCATTATTGTTAGAGCTTCTCTTTGTACACCGTTTCCCTCCTCCTCTTCGTTTGTCATTCTTCATTTCTCTCGTCCTCCCTGCAGACAGTCAGGGAAAAGGAGAGCTCTCAGGCCCAGATGAAGGCGCTGAGCCAGCAGACTGAGGCGGCCCGCAGGGAGCTCACTGAAATCCTAGGCCGTTTGGCCCGGCGCGAAGAGGAGCTTCATCGCAAGGACGTGGAGCTGTCTGAGACCTGCCAGCGCCACTTGTCACTGGAGCAGGAAATCCGGGAGGTGGGTCTCATGGTCGGACATCCAGAAATAGACTTTCTATTTCAAATCCCAGGGGAAACAAAAAAGCATCGCTGCGAGGTCGTCGAAATTGTTCATGATTATGTGATGATTTTGTTACGAAACTCAAGCTTTTGATTTAATGTGCCTTTCTAAAGGGACGTCAGTCAGTGCTGAAGTAGTCTCACTGCCTCCGTCAGCCACTGTGAAACCTTCTGTGTGTCAACTACGCTTTGTGAAAACCAATCGGGGCGCGCTGAAGTTGCGCTCCTGTCTCCCACCCTCCCACCTCCGTCACTCCACAGACACGGCCGGCTTTGTTATTTAACTCTGGTGTCACTTCAGTTTATAAGTTAAGATTACTGGAAAACATTGATCAGATTTTGATATCGCTCTAATCGTAGGTGAAGAATGCCTCCGCAGCCCTTCAGGAGGAGGCCCGGCGTCAGGCCAACATCCAGGCCAGACTGAGGGAAGAGAACCAGAGGCTGGAGGAGCGAGCCGACTCACAAGCTCGTCGCTGTCGGAAAGACCAGAACGCAGTGGCCGAGCTGCAGGTCTCGTTGAAACAGATGACCTCGGCCCACGCGCAGCTCGCCCAGCGCCTGGCTCAAGAGGAGCGGACCAAAAAAGAGCTTCAAACAGGAGCGCTGGAGCTGCAGGCCAAGCTGACGGTGGTTCAGGAGGAGCGAGCTGCACTGGGCCAGCAGCTGCAGCTGGAGAGGGAGGTGCATCAGAAGGAGCTGGACAACTTGAAGATGACCATAGAGGGCAGCAGGACCAAGAGGGAGGTGCAGGACCTGCTCACACTCTGTCGGCAGGAGCGGGATGAACTCAAGGCACACCTGAAGGAAGTTAAAGTAGGTCCTTTTATACATTTAGTGATAAACAATGCTTTATTTTTTACGATGTGCTCTTCCATATGCATCGTGTCTCTCTAAAACCCGCCGCTGGATCTGAGCTCTCCAGCAGATGTGACTCTTCATTTCTCAAATCTTTTGAGATATCAAGGTCATAAGCCGACCCCAGAGTTGTCCTTGTCCGTGCAGCAGGATATGGATCACGGTTGATAATTACAATATCACTGGCACAGAGTGACATGCCTGAGCCACTAAACATCTGGCATATTCCCGACTCAGCGAGACAGACAGAACTCTCACACGGATTAATTTCTCTCATTGGCTGGGCGTCTGTCCTCTGGAGTGTGGGTGAATCGAGGATAGCTGAGCCCTTAATGGTGTGTGGTGCCCTGTGGATCATCACGGCCACTCCAAGACTCCAAGCGTGAATATTTAAAAACCTGATATCAGACCTCAGAAGCCTCATCAAGGCAGCGCTGGAGATAGGGGACTCCGCTCGAGTTAATCCCCCAGCTCCCAGCCCCGATCCCTCCCTGCTGTATCTGCGATGATGAGCCCTCGTGGGTACACAGTTCCTGAAGGGGCATGGTCCTCCCTGATATGGAGGAGTTTAGCCCATTAGCAGTGCTGAATGGCATTAATATCTGACATAGCTCATTGTAATGGTGTCATTTGAGAGTGCAGTAAGGACAAGGGCGTTTGCTGGAATGTTTCTAAGTACTCGCCTACGGGTGCTGCAGACGTCCCAGAGAAGCCCACCCAATGTTCATAACTAGGGGCTTATATTATGGTTTTGATACAGGCAACTGACAGAAAGCTTAAAATAGCCTTGTTTCCTTGTCCTTGTCCTGTCTCTCCTGATTTCTTTGGCACTCTGTCTTCCTTCGCAGTCTCTCTGTCGTAATCTTTCTCCTGTTGTCTCTCTACACTTTTAGTTTTATATTTTCCATTTGTTTTCCTCCTTTCTCCCTTTCTCTGTTGCTTTGCTCCTTTTCTACCGTCCCCACTGATCCAGGGTCTGCTCCACCTTCCTGCCTGCCGCTGTTGCAGGATGTGCTGCTGATGGAGAATTGTTGGGTGTAAATTCATCGAAGGAGCGTGGTACTGGACCTGCTCTACCTGTAAAGAGTCATGAGAGAACTTTGGTTGGGATTTGGCGCTACAGAAATAAAATTGACTTGACTTTTTGACTCTTTCTTCCACTCCTGTCGTTCCCAGTCCTCAGTCACTGCTGTTAATTCCACTGTCTTTACTGGAGTGATCATAGTAGAGTGAAGCCTGAGACCAGCTTTGACTTGGCAAGAGAGATGGAGCCCTGTATTCAAGGCAGGATTTCTGCTTTGGGGATCAAGTTTCAGTACAGACAGTGATCACCTTGTGGACGTTTACAAAAGATCAGGGCGCTCGTGCCAAATTCACCAAACCCATTTATGCCATTGAAATAGGTTAGAAATTGAATACGTTAGAAAATGTTACTGCATGTTAACTAAACTGTCTCCAGAGCTAGACCTCCAGTCTTCACTGTCTCTCTACCAGGTTGGTGCGGCCTCAGACAGGGAGCGATGTGAGGCGCTGTGCATCAAGCTGGACCGCATGAAGGAGGAGTGTGACAAGCTGGCAGCACAGCTCGGCACAAAAGAAGAGGAGCACACACGCCTCCACAATAAGTACCAGCTACTCAAACAGGAACTGGATGATCGTGTAAGTCCTGCCTCCACTGCTATGCCTTTGACTGAAATAACGGATATTAAATGATGTGAAACTGTAAATAACAAGGTCTGAGGAAATCGAAGCGAAGTAAAATCTGGTCAACTGGACGTAAGTTTATCTTGAAGACGTTTCACCTCTCATCCGAGAGGCTTCTTCAGTTCTAGTGAAGAGGTGAAAGGAAATGTCGCAGTCCACCTCCTCTGTTCTCCTCTGTTCTTTGAACAGAGGAGGTGGACTGCGACATTTCCTTTCTCCTATTTACAACCAAGTCCTTTCAAAGCTTCCCCAAAGAGCTCAGCTGAAAGACCCATGTGGAACGGCTGCTGCCAGCACAGCCCATTAGCATCTGAGTGGTTGGTGAAACTCCCTGACACCGCACAACGACTGTCGTTTGGGGAGGTCAGGTGAGTCTGGGGAGGGTCGTTTCCACCACAATAGCACTGACCACTCCCACATAGGTTTATAAGCTGGAGCTTCCACACTCTTCACTAGAACTGAAGAAGCCTCGCGGATGAGAGGTGAAACGTCTTCAAGATAAACTTACGTCCAGTTGACCAGATTTTACTTCGCTTCGATCTACGATGACCTGGATGAATGAGAACCTACACAGACATCAAGGTCTGAGGAAGTAGGCAGTTATTATCGTTCCTGTTGAAGCTTTGCACCTGGTTATGTTAAATTAACTTTATTGGAAATATGTTCATTCGCCATCGTCCACAGACCTGGATAAGAAGGTGGACAACCTTCTCTCCTCTGTATGTACGTGAAGTGGAACTTGACGCTGTTGTAGAAGTGGTGTTGTTGAATTGAGCGACCAAATTTTGAACATATCTGATCTTCAGACCTTGGACGGCTGTGATTGATTCTCTTGCCAACTGCACACTGCACAGCAAGTGACACCCGATGAAGCTGAAACCCGGCCTGATTTCAAAATGATTCTTGCAGCCTGAAAAAGCTGGACCAGAAATGGTCCCAGAGCGGACAGTTTAGGTCCAGCTTTAGGGATCTGAGGCCCTGTTGACCCGTTAGCTTAGCACAATGACTGGTAGTGGGTGGGAAGTGTTAGCGTAGCTCCGTCTCTGCCTGCATTAATATCAGGAGGGTTGTGTGTAACCTTGGTGATGAATACCAGTTTAACATGAGGAGACGTTGTAGTGGTAGAATCAGACACGTAACCGGAACTACTTTCCTGACTGGGCGCAGTGATTTGACGCAGCACCTCCAAAGCTCCACTGGAACTTGGGTCAACAGAACCAAACGTTTGTTGAGGACTAGAAGAGCGACTGCTGCTACTGATCATGAGGAGGAGGAGGAGGATTCCTGCTGGACACACCAGCATCCTGGACCTGAGCTAGCTGATGCTAACACTTCCCACCCACTCCCAGCCACTGTGCTAAGCTAACTAGCCTGGACCTGAGCTAGCTGATGCTAACACTTCCCACCCACTCCCAGCCACTGGTCTAAGCTAACTAGCCTGGACCTGAGCTAGCTGATGCTAACACTTCCTACCCACTACCAGCCATTGGGCTGAGCTAACTAGCCAGGACCGGAGCTAGCTGATGCTAACACTTCCTACCCACTACCAGTCATTGTGCTGAGCTAACTAGCCTGGACCTGAGCTAGCTGATGCTAACACTTCCTACCCACTACCAGTCATTGTGCTGAGCTAATTAGCCTGGACCTGAGCTAGCTGATGCTAACACTTCCTACCCACTACCAGTCATTGTGCTGAGCTAATTAGCCTGGACCTGAGCTAGCTGATGCTAACACTTCCTACCCACTACCAGTCATTGTGCTGAGCTAACTAGCCTGGACCTGAGCTAGCTGATGCTAATACTTCCTACCCACTACCAGTCATTGTGCTGAGCTAACTAGCCTGGACCTGAGCTAGCTGATGCTAACACTTCCTACCCACTACCAGTCATTGTGCTGAGCTAACTAGCCTGGACCTGAGCTAGCTGATGCTAACACTTCCTACCCACTACCAGTCATTGTGCTGAGCTAACTAGCCTGGCTCTCAGCTCTCTGTTGCAGCAAAGAGGAGAGACTCTGTCAAAGTTATTGGTTCATTTTCATCAATCAGAAGAACATTTTCCATGACTGGATCAGGCGTGACTTCAATAGGACAAATGCATGGGAACCTACGAGGACATTACAGATCAGTGTTGATCTACTAAGGTTATTATATATAATATAATGTTTTTAAAAGTTTACGTGGGGCCACATTAGCAGTATTTTAACAGGGGCTGTATCACTTGATTGTAGATGTTTTACTGCAACAGTTGAAGTATGCACTCTCCTCTTACAGGCCCTGAGTACCAGTAGCAAGAGCAGCAGTAGCGGTAGCAGTAGTAGCAATTGTACTAGGAGTATTAGTAGTAAGGGCTCTTTGGTGGATCCATGTATTGACTTGAAAGGAGACAAGGGGGTCTCTTAATAATGAAACACGGGTAGGTGATTATCGGAGGGTCAGGCTAATGATCCACGGCTGTTGGCAGCACTGATCGGTGAGTTCCTGTGCTGCGGACACATCGATCTGGTAGAGACCCTGAAACTATTGACAGTCAGCCCAGACAGGGAAACTTGGCCCGGGGTGTGTGTGGGTGTGTTTGAGGAGCTGAGGAGCTCGCTGATGAACAAGCTTGTTTGAGTATTACTGCGCATATTTAGGAACTAATGGAAGTGATTTCACAGCAAGGAAACCTGAGTCCTACAGTTATGGGCTCCATCTCTTTATGTACAAGACAAAGCTGAGTGATGTCATCCAAGTTTCCTTTCACATCCGCCATAGGTGAGGTCAGATGAGTGGAGATGTGTTTCTGAGTTAGCGCTGGATAAACTGGAGGAGAAGGTTGTACGGATGGAGGCAGAACAGGAGGCGGTGCTGACCTCTGTGGGGGAGGAGCTGGATGCAGCGTGCCGCAGCCTGGCCAGGAACGGTGAAGACAAGTTACAGGTATATTACCTGCTTACACTCCATTTCATTCTGCTATTTGTTTATTTGCCTGATATTTTGAGCCTAATGTGGTTTCCTACTGTAGCAGGCACTTGGAGACAAGAATATCCATTTTCGTTGAAACGAGGGCTGTCGCTATGAGTTCTTTTAGTAATCCAGTAATCTATCGATTATTCTACCGATTAATCGAGTAATCAGATAGGAAGTATTGTAGATTCTGCAAGTTTTCAATTATGTTACTTTTGCTTTATTTAAGAGCAGTGGTACTCAACAAAAGAGAAAATAAGACGAGTCTCTTAGACTGACAAGTATGAAATGCTAAGAAACAGTATGAAGTCAAATAACTTTACTTTGATTGTACTTTTACTTTTGCTGTTTCTACTTGACATTTTACTGAAGTACAAGCGGGGTCCTGCAGGGGACTGGTGCACCAACACACCACCTTTTCCTCCTCTTCTGAGGTTGTGTCAGTGTTTAGTAATCACAAAGCACCAAGACCAGCGCCATTAAAGTCCAACAAAAACAACAGAAATGTTGGTTTTTCAAAAAAGGGCAACAATTACATGCAGCATTTTAATAGTAATGAGGTGTTTTTACATTGTGGTATTCATGCTTTGACTTCAGTAAAGATCTGGGTGTTTTTTCCATCAGAACAGGTCAGGGATCAGTGCTCCAGTGACTCTGTGGCTTAAGAGGGGTTCTAGGGTTAGGGCTGAGGACTAGAAGAGCCAACTAGTTAGGGCTAACCAGAACCCTAACCCTAACCCTGCTGGTCTAATGATTCAACATCAAGGCAACAGTCGGAGCTGAAAACCAGCACAGCGCACACTTGCTGGTTGTAGCTGTTAGGCTGTTGGCAGGTTTCAGCCCCAGTATAATAATGTTTGTTTGTATTCATCATTTAGAGCCTGAATCTTGAGGGGGAAAGGTTTTAAACACCAGATGATCTTTTATGTTCAACTTTATTCAGACTTTTGCATGTTTAATGGTACATCGACTAAATTTATACAGCACCTTTCAGCTTTCATGGATTTTGGAGCACTTCACAATGTTGCTCATTCACACACACACTCACACACTTAGGGTGAATGCTGCCAGCTGGAGCTCGATACCTTGCTCAAGGACTCGCTGACAGAGCTGCATGTGTATAAACGGTGAGAATCAGTGGTTCACCCAGACTCACTGTGGCTCCACAGCTCTATGCTACACACCTGTTCAAGAAAGTGACTGACATGTTGCCGACTCACTTCTGTACGGTCACCTGTGACGTGAGAGATCTGTAAGAAGAAGTACGTTCTACATTCAGAGCTCAAGTCAGAGTTCGGTTGCATTTTTAACGGTCATTCAAATGTTCCAAAATGACTCACTGTTAAAGACAATGGAAAAGCTCGCACTCCTTTACTTCTCCTGTCCTCACCAGTGCCTTTGGAAGCTTATCTCATATCAGTTGGTGCATTCAACTGGTCAGCGATTGATAGTTTTTCAAGTGTGGCATCATTTATTGGCTGCCCCTGTTTGTATTAACAACGTACACACACACACACATCAGTCATTCATCAATGTCGATTATTCACTGTAAAGCTTCTGCAGCACTACTGTGACACACTAATGTGTCACACACATTGCATGGGATTGGCGCAGCCCTCGTCCTGACTCTCCCATGTATGTTTGAAGCTAGTTCTCCTCTAGCACTCCAGGCTAATGAGCCCAGCCGGCTCTGATCAGCTCGTATGGATTTGCCAGCCTGCTTCCAGGAGCTCTGCAGCAGCCGGTTGGGTGAGCCAACACCTCACCTCATCTGTAATCTGTCACGTTGAAAAGAAGTCCAACTCACTAGTGACTGGCCTAATGAGGGGAATCATTAACAGTTAAGGGGCGTATTAGTGTTCCATTACTTGAGGATACCCTCCCTCCTCTTCTCTCTGTAGAGGCGCTAATGTGAGTCATTCTGAGACACCCAAGTTAGAGACCAAAACAGGTTCTGTTTCATTTTACTGTGTTGGCAGATGATTCTTCAGTTACCAAGAAGTGTGCTGTATTTATGTTGATGAAGCTAAACATTCTAGGGCTCCTCACCGGTCAACAAGCTGCATCACTGCAAAAATCACTTTGAGAATTGGGTACGTTTGTGTTATTTCTGCCATCCCTCCATCCATCCCTCCATCCATCCATCCATCCCTCCATCCATCCCTCCATCCATCCCTCCATCCATCCATCCCTCCATCCATCCATCCATCCCTCCATCCATCCATCCCTCCATCCATCCATCCCTCCATCCATCCCTCCATCCATCCCTCCATCCATCCATCCATCCCTCCATCCATCCCTCCCTCCCTCCATCCATCCCTCCATCCATCCATCCATCCCTCCATCCATCCCTCCATCCATCCATCCATCCCTCCATCCATCCCTCCCTCCCTCCATCCATCCCTCCATCCATCCCTCCATCCATCCATCTATCCATCCCTCCATCCATCCCTCCCTCCCTCCATCCATCCATCCCTCCCTCCATCCATCCATCCATCATCCATCCCTCCATCCATCCATCCACCCCTCCATCATCCATCCATCCCTCCATCATCCCTCCATCCCTCCATGTTCTCCCTCTCCTCCTGTTGAGGGTGGTGGGGGTGGAGCCTATCCCAGCAGCCTGGACAGGTCACCAGTCCATGGCAGGGCCAACACATAGAGACAGACAACCATTGGCTCTCCCAGCCACGCCTACGGTCAATTTAGAGTCTGGATTAACCTGGTCCCTCTTGATGTCTTTGGACTGTGGAGGAAGCTGGAGTACCAGAGAGAACCCAGCAGGAACAGGGAGAACATGGAGACTCACCCAGAAAGACCCCGTGGTTATTTTTGCCATCTTAGTCTAAACCTTGAGGGATGTCTTCTCATAAGTTACTTCTCTGTCTTCTGTCACTGGCGACCTACGTCCTGTCTCCATTCTGGTCCTCCTGGGCTTCGCTGGCCATATAACTGCACAGCTCGGTGCATGAATCCAGCAGAGGACAGTTGTCACGCTGTCTGCTCCCTGCTTCCTCCTCTCTGCCTTGTTTCACTGTGAACTGGGTAATAAAGTGATCTTCCTGTCTCCTTTCCACTTGCTGTGAATCCTAACGTCTACGCCTTCTTCTTCTTTCAACTTTGCTGTCTTAACCGTTTTCTCAGTGGGAGGTGAAGCAAATAAATTGTAGCTTAAGACAGTCACCCTTTTCTTTGTATACTGAGAGTGACATACCCACTCTCACACATTTAAATTAGCAGTGGCAGACGCTTAGATTCACCAGCAGTGCTGCATTTCCCTCACTCCAACCCCACAGACAGCACTTTGAACACCCAGTCTGCTCCGCTTTGTTTGTTTCATCTCTGCCTGTGTGTGTGCGCCACTGCGCACAGCTGCCTTTGATGGGAGGCATAGACGCATTTTTATCCTCCCACACAGTCGTACGCTCTGCTGTGCAGTTGTATTCTCCCTGAGACGGGGTCCTCTACACAGCAGTACTCCAGCGCTGTACCCGAACTCGGGAAATTTGTTTGGCTTGGATCTGGTTTTAAAGTGACGAGTTGGAAAAGTGTCCTGACACTTGTGCAGGTACAGGACCGAGAAGGTCTCAGACATCCCGCTGTCTGCTCTCATCGTCTGTTGATCATGTGGTAACACTTTGCCACAAGCGTTTACTTGGAAAAAATATGGTTGTCAGTTTTTCATAAATTTGTTGGTGTAGATGAGTGGTGTGTGTATGTGAACATGTTTTAGCGCCGCAGCAGGAGAAGGTTCTGCTGCAGCTCTCTGACAGCAAGGATGTCTCTGAATGGATGAGCAGAGAGCCTTCAGGAAAGGTTGGTCATGGGGCAAAGAAGCAAATATTTATTTTTCACATTCCATAGGAGCCAGAAAAAAATTCTCTCCAATGGGAATGCAACTTAAGAGTCGGACTGCATCTAACTCTTTTATTGAACTTGCCTTGAGAAGTGTCGATCATTATATTTCGATCAAATGTGTTCGAACCTGATAACCTGTAATTCTGAGCCAGTCCGAGTGCCTAAGTGAGATGTGGCTCCGACCATCGCGGATCCCTGGGTACAGAACTGCTGCTGTCACATCTGATGTCTTCATTTATTTAACCTTTCTCCAGATAATTAACCCATTTCTCAAATGGAGATGGAGGAGAGATGCACGCGAGTTGTTAGCCTACAAGCTACTGGGCGTCCCCGTGTGGACGGTGTTCTATTGGTCAGTCGATAAACGCCTGCTCATTAAGAGACGTAGAAGTGCATTGCCATGTGTTACGTGTCATCCTACTCTTGCTCTTCTACACAACATTTTCTAACTTGCCTCTGCGTTTTCACTGTCTAAATAAGTCTCAAAAGAAGGACTGGATAGCTGCGGTGCCAGTTGTAATCTTACTTTGTTCCTCAAGGGGCAGCAGTGAGCCACGGTAGCAGGAAGCAGCCATGGTTCTCCTCTGATCTCACTCCAAAGCACCTCACACTGGAGCCCTGGTGCCTTCCAAGTATGGTTTGTGTTGTGCGTTATCTTGTGTCCCAACCATCAGGTCCTCTGCTGCCCCCTATTGATCGGGAGCAGGAAATATGAGGCATCAGCAAGCACTTCAAAAACTTTTTCAAGTGCAACCCTAATGGCCCCTAAACACGTATCAGACTGGCTAGACAACGATCCCGTACAGAACTGGAAGACTTAGGGTGGTGAGATTTGGAGCAGACAAGCACAGCTGATGTTGCTGTTCAGCTCCTGGCGAGCACGCATGTTGCTCTCCTCGTGTGAATCGAGCAGGTAATGAATGGTTGATTATTCACCTTTACTGCAGTTTCCCTGTCTGGAGCCACAACAGCATCTGCAGAGGTGCGTGTGTGTGCGCGTTTGTGTGTGTGTGTGTGTGTGTGTGTGTGTGTGTGTGTGTGTGTGTGTCACAGCAGTCATTAGCAGCTGGCAGACAGTCAGTTTGTAGTGCTGATGGTGACAAGCTTTTGTGGGAGTGATGGAACACACTCTCTGAGCTCATTCTTACTGCACAGCCTCTCTGTGTAGGTGTGGAGTGTCAAACTGGTTAAAACAGCACACACACACGCACGCACACTGGTAGAAGTCAGTCTTTATGAAAATTGGTTCCCATTTGTCCATCCACATCTTCATTGCCCTTCATGTACGTTCATGGGACCTCTTGAATTTGTGTTCGTCACCATTGCAGAATATTTATTCAGTAACAGAACCCCTGATCATGCTAACAAAGGCGGTGTGTTTTAACAGGTGATCTCCCAGAAACCTGGACTTGTGGAAGACCCCCGCCGCTGGCTAGCTGAGACAAAGGTATGATCATTGCACGCTGTCATCCTCACAGGAGTTTCCTGAATATTCAATTATGTTACGCAAGACTAAGTGTGAGGCTTTTAGCAGGAACACGGTGCTTATCCCCAGGCCTGCACTACCAGAGATTAATGGAATGTGCCTTTGCTTGGTTAAAACAAATCTTTTGAGCCTGGTGAGAGAACACTGATCTTTATCAAACCGAGGTTCAGGTGACAGACAGTCAGAAGTCAGAAACACTCACCTTTCGCTCACTCCCAGTTGGTTTTTGTTTCTCCACATGGACAAGGTGCTGTAGAGAAGTTGTTATTCAGTGTGTTAATGTGATCTCCCTCTTTTTTGTAGTGACAGTTTCCACCTTCTTCTCTTCCGCTCGGCGTTGCAGTGACGTAACGTGTGAAGAGCATGTAATCATGTTGTTGGTGGCCAGCGATGCAGGATACTGTGTAAAAATGTGTTTGCGCAATCTCGTTCATCACCCTAATGTATTTTTCCTGTCAGGAGAAATGCATTACAAGAACAGAACTCTGGAGAATAAGAGAATAATTAGCTCCCCAGTTAGCCATTTAAATGTTGCTGGAATCAAGGTTTGATTTACGGGCTCATAGAGCACCAGTAGAAGAGCCATTTATCCATTTATATGACTGGGCCACAACATATGGAGCAAGAATAGTCTCGTAATGAAAAACAAGTTTCACAAATGTGTAAAACAATTTAAAAATGTGGAGAACGGAACATGGATTGATTTTTTTCCCCCAACATTGCACATAAACACCAAACAGTTTGAACAGATTTCCGTCAGATTTCCCGATGAACTCGTCAGCCTGTGCACATGGAGCCTGATGTTGGCTTTCAAAAAGCTTCCTGTGCGTAGCAGTGTCTACGAATGTTTGTGACATCCTTTCTGTTTATGTCCTGCCGTGTTTGTTGTGGGATTCCCTTTCGTCAGTAAGCTCAGATGTGAGACGACACTTGTACAGTTGTTAAAGCCCTTATTGCCCTGCCTGACAGCCAGAGCTTGAGCTTTAGTGCCGTTCCAAAGCCTGGCTAAATACAGAGGGTTGAGTTAGGAAGGGTGCCTGGCATAAAATGACACATTAAATATAGACTTCTTCATCTACTTCATGAAGAAGATCAACCCTAAGCACAATATAAGGAGCCAAACCCATGAGGCCGAGCCGAATACATGATAGATGTTTGTGTGCTAACCAGACTAAGCTACGCTGGCTGTGCGAGGAGGTGCGGGAGAGTGACGCGAGAGAACGGCGCCTGAAGAAGCAGCAGCAGCAGACTCAGGATCAGCTGAAGGCCCTCAGGCAGAGCTGGGACTCAGAGCAGACCGCCCTGCTGCAGCGCCTGGACCAGCAGGAGAAGCTGCTGCAGGCTCTCAGCAGTGAAAAGAAAGGTACAGTACACACACACTCACACACACACGCACTCACACACTCCTGGTACTCATTTTGGTGGTGCGGATGGATTTGTTAGTTTCACACCAGCAATGGTGCTGTCATCAACAGAGTCCATGTTGCACCTTCAGTCCTTATCTTGATTGCTGCGTGTGTTTTGGGTGGAATGATGGTGAAACAGATGTGCGGCGGGCATGTGTGTGTTTAAGAGGTGATCTGTGTCTGATGACGATGGGGATGAACTTTGACGCTTCTGTGGAACCTGGACGAGGTCTTCGTGAGTCCCTCGTCTGTCTGATGAGCTGCTGCTGACGGGGACAGCTTGTTTTTGGTGTTAATGCCGATTTATATTCCGTCACCAGAATAAAGGTGTTTGCTGGTGTAGCTTACCTTTTAATATCTAACCTGTGTGTGGTAATGTGTCCTCACCACACCTGAAAGAGTGTGTCACTTGTTTTTACCATTAAAGCGATCAAATTTTAACAGGGCTGCTCCATTAAATGTACAACAAAACCCCAAATCTCAGGCCACACATGGATGTGATCTCATTCCTAAATGATTTCTGTCAGCAGCCAAGCAGGACCACACATTTTATGCTGTCAGATTAAAGGAGGGGTTGTAAGAGGGTAATAAATGTTTTTGTGGAGAGAATCATGATCTCAGTTCTTAGGGAGGAAAAGCTCCGTTCACATTAGCAGGAGTGGTTCGGCCCTGATTTGATGTGGGTTTTGTATTGTGGAGCAGATCTTAACCTGCCTGGCTCAGGCTGGCGAGAGCTCATTTGAATAAATATCTCATTTGTATATTTTGCATGCCTTCATGGGTTTTGTGGGCTGTGACAGTTAATTGTCTCATTTGTGAGCGGGAGGTGTGGTTGAATAATGGTGCATTGGTGCATTTGGCCGACAGCCCTGGCAGTTACAGGCGACTGACCGTGTCGGTGTTGTCTTTTGTTTTGCTGAAATCAGAGTTTCCCAGACTGCTGCATGTGGACACACTGACTGTGGCGTCGTCAAAGCCGTGTTCTGCCTTCTCAAGTGTTCCTGTGTGTGTTTGTTGGTCTGAGGTTCATCCTGGACATCTGATGATGATGACGAGAGATGAAGGTGCAGTCAGAGACACGTGTAGACCGGTGGGATGAATCCAGTCAGTTCACGAGTCCGTGTTTGTGGTATGATGCTGATGACAGTGATGCTAACCTCCGACTGAAGAGTGACAGAACAGGAATTGCCGATTGTTTATAAAGATGAATACAAGTAGATGTTTTTGAACATGGTGCTCTTCAACAGTTCTGCCGTCAGCTCATGAGCACAGCTGGCTAGCAAGGCTAATTCAGCACAGCGTCAAGCTGAGTTCATTTGTGTTCCTCCAAATCAGCCAACAGTTTAGGGCTGCTACACAACAACAACAACAAACACCGCAGGAGTCTGTTTCCTCAACCTCCAGGTGTGTGTGTGGGGGGGGGGGGGGGGGCTACACTCCTAGTGACATGGTATTTGTACTGTACGTAGTAGAGTGAATAGCATTGATCACATGATTAAGACTCTGTTTTAATAAAAAGTTATCAATTAATATTTTGTTTGCGCAGGATTGATCCAGTATTTACTTCTCAGACAGTACAGCTGTCCTGTACAGGAGGGTGCAGTACTGTCTATAGTACCGGTCAGTGCTTGAACCCCGTGGGGTCCAGCGCACTCATCACCTGCAGCTTCTCTCTTACGCAGCTGAATTTGATTTTTCAGAAGTGATGGAGAGGAGTCGCAGGAAGGATGAAGACATGAGGAGCCTTCAGGTCAGTGTTTGAGATCTTTATTAGATGATATCTTATTGTTTATGTTTCCACTGATGTGACCGAGAGGGGACAGGTGGTAGTGCTGGTTAATACCCTGTAGTATATTTGAGTATATGTGATGGGTAATTTCTGCCGCTGGGCTTTAGTCGTCTGCTTCCTCGCAGACTTGCTTAGACAAGTAGCTAATTACTGCAGACGTGAGGTCCTGGAGTTTAGAGGCCACCAGAGGCCTTGTCTCAGTCCTCAGCACCGCAGCACAGACACTTGGCAGCCCACCAATTCACCTCGTCTGGAGCCGCCTGGCCCCCAGCACCTCGCCGGCCCTCCCCTCACTATCAGACAGCAGAACACAAATACACACACTGCTCCTGTGTGTGTGTGTGTGTGTGTGTGTGTGTGTGTGTGTGTGTGTGTGTGTGTGTGTGTTGCCACATTGGTCCCATCTGTGGCTGCATGATGACACCTGCTAGAGCTCGTGTGCAATTAATCAGCCCCCCCAGACTCAGCCCAGCTTTTAATTATGAAGGATGAGGAGAGAGAGAGAGGAAGGAGTGAGAGACATAGAGCCAGAAAAAGGAATAAAACAAACTGGGTGGGCTTAGGAAAAAAGAAAGCACCCTTGTTACAAACGATCATCACATTAGAAGCAGAGGGGGAGAGGCAGGCGGTTGGGGGAGCAGGTGTGTGTGTTTGAGTGGCAGATAAGAGGCGAGGCATCACTTGTGCGTGGTTAGAGAGGGAACATCAGTCAGGAGCTGGATGAGCAGCCACAGCGCTTTGTCTTTGTGTGTGTGTGATAAGAAGCTTGTTGTCTGCTAGACTTCCCCCAGCCCCTGCATTCCCTTCCCTTGTTAGCCAGTTGTTGGAACACTCTTCCCCTCTCCCACACACTCTCGGCTCATCTAGCACGTCGAGCCAGTACCCGGACTCTCACACACCCAGCTGTGCTTCTTCCTCCTTGTGTTAGTTTAGTTTGGCCCTAATCTTTGTGTGTCTTTACAGGATCGTGTTCTGGACCTGGAGATGGTACGTTGCTTTCATTAATGAATACAGTTTGAGAGCCTGGAGCGCTGAACTAGAGGTCATGTTGACTTTCAGCATGTTTCATTGTAGCCGTGTAGGCAGTTGGTTCAGCTAAGGCTGTATTTCTTTAGCAGCCCATAGAGGCTAACACACAGTTGAAAATGTCTGCTGCAGTCAAGGCTGAGACCTTCGTTAATCATCACAAGTCTTGCTGATGGGGTGAAGAACTGAGCTGTACCGACAATACGGCGCTGACCTCACCAAACGTGCTGTTAGCATCGACCACCAACATCCTTAATTAGCTATTAGCTGCAAGCCTGACTGACAGCCTGAGCACTTTTACTTGCCTGGAAAACCATCAAGTAAATGAAGCTGTCTTAATTTGTGCCGTCTATCCATCACAATTATACAGCACGCTACCTTTGATTAGCTGTTGCTGTCTGCTCGCCACGACAACCCAGCAGCAGGACAGTCCGCCAGCCCTGGAACCCTCAGTGAGTCTGTGTCACTGTGCCATTCAGGACCACAATCAGCATAACGCTGGGTAGCAGCCTGCTCTTCTGATAGTTGGATGCTCCGTCTGAATGGGGACGCGAGGCCGTTGAGACGAATGGTGGTGGCATGAATGGACTGGAGCGCAGCTGAGAGAGGGCTTTTGTTAGGGTGCTCTCAGCACCATCTTTGATGAGGTTGCTATTAGCTGATGAATTGACCAGGCTGTCTGACGTCATGCCTGTTAGCATACAAGCTTGACAGATAAGCACATAATTTTCTAATTCACATCGTAGTGGCAGTGAGGAGAAGAGAATCCCTAGAAACTGTGGGAATGGGAGTCGTTCCCTCCGTTCATTCCCAGCCAGGCCTTTTTAGGATGGACATGACAGCTGGCAGCAGCAAACAAACACAAGTGAGAAACCTTTGACCAGAGGTGATTATTGTGGTGCCTGGTAGTGATAAAGAGTTCAGACTCAGCAGATCTGGATCGCTACCACGACCCAGATTCAGAGTGCCAAACACGCAGTCGTCCTCATCACCCTGCAGCCTACAGCTCCAGCTGATCATTCATTCATATCAGAATCAGATGCATCTCCAGATAAACAGTGGAGTGGTAATGAATAAAGTATGTTCATTAAATACAGTAAGGGCCAGACAGCCCACGCTTGCATCATAAATGTGCTTCTAAAAGTGCTTCCTCCAGTGGAGCTCCAGAGCTATCTGGAGGGAACTGTGGCGCAATGAAATATTGACATTCTGAGCTTCGAGCTAAATCATGTGTGAATGTTCGAGACCAACCAGCTGTTCAAGATGAAAATGTGTTAGCGAAGCCAAGTAGAGGATAATTAGACAGTCCTTAGGTCCATGTTTGTTGGCCTGCCGTCATCTCTGGTGCTACCACGTGTTTCTCCTGCACACGATACCTTGCAGAAATATCACAGTCACAAGACCAGGCATTATTATGTGAACGGATGCACTTCTGTAGGCTTGAGTGTACTCACTCTGTGTACATGTACACATGTACACTTACTGCATTCTCTTCAGCAGTTCATAGACATGTCCAGGACTGATTTCCTTCAGGACCATAAAGTTCATCTTATCTTCAACTGAAAAGAAAAGTCAGAATTCCTCCATTAAAAAAGGTTCTAAAGGTGCTGCTTCAGGAGGTGAGCAGCAAACATGAAGCTGAAGTAGCTGTAATTTGTGCTGGACCTCTTAGATATTTGAGTAAAGACAAGCTGCTGGCACCAGGCTAACACCGTCGCTCACGTCGCCTCTGAGCAGGGACAATGTGATCCTAGTGCACATGTGAATGCTTGCTCCATTTCATATAATTTAATAGGTATTCATAAACCCTTCTAGTGCCAGCAGTTTCAGCCATGCCCCCTTGAGATGTGGGCATTAGGTCTCATTATCTGTACAAATCCAGAGGTATGAGCAGACACCAGCGAGCAGTTGAAGTCCAGGGAGCGATGGAGCTGCTCGTCGCTGCACCCCTCGACTCAGAGTGTTGTCTCATTTCACTGGATGTGTGCTCCTTCCTGCAACTCATCCTTTCTCCTGCTCCCTTCAGTGGGAGGGGCTAAGGAGCAAAGTGAGGCCACGTGACAGCAGGGGAGACGATGCAGGTCCTGCTGCTGACCTGTGGTCTTTGCTCTTGCATGGTCATTAGTCAGGCTTTTCAATATTCGGTACCAATACCAAAGAAAAACTCTATACTCAGTAACATTTTTGATGCCACGGGGGGAAAATTACAAAATAATATGCATACAAATGTTTTCAATAATGTCTAGAAAAACAAAAATAACAAGCAGCGTTGTGGGGGCCTGAGCCCTGGCCTGAATCCCAGGGTGTCCTGGTCCAGTGTGGAGGCCTTGTAGTTGAGGAGTTAGAAGCCTGAGTCTGATCAGAGAGTGAGAGCAGAGCTGAGAGCTGGCCCTTTAAGAACCCCTCCCCCACTGCTCTGTCATTGATCTGTGCTAGAGTGAGAGCAGAGCTGAGAGCTGGCCCTTTAAGAACCCCTCCCCCACTGCTCTGTCTCTGATCTGTGCTAGAGTGAGAGCAGAGCTGAGAGCTGGCCCTTTAAGAACCCCTCCCCCACTGCTCTGTCTTTGATCTGTGCTAGAGTGAGAGCAGAGCTGAGAGCTGGCCCTTTAAGAACCCCTCCCCCACTGCTCTGTCTCTGATCTGTGCTAGAGAGAGAGCAGAGCTGAGAGCTGGCCCTTTAAGAACCCCTCCCCACTGCTCTGTCTTTGATCTGTGCTAGAGAGAGAGCAGAGCTGAGAGCTGGCCCTTTAAGAACCCCTCCCCACTGCTCTGTCTTTGATCTGTGCTAGAGTGAGAGCAGAGCTGAGAGCTGGCCCTTTAAGAACCCCTCCCCCACTGCTCTGTCTCTGATCTGTGCTAGAGTGAGAGCAGAGCTGAGAGCTGGCCCTTTGAGAACCCCTCCCCCACTGCTCTGTCTTTGATCTGTGCTAGAGTGGAGAGCAGAGCTGAGAGCTGGCCCTTTGAGAACCCCTCCCCCACTGCTCTGTCTTTGATCTGTGCTAGAGTGAGAGCAGAGCTGAGAGCTGGCCCTTTAAGAACCCCTCCCCCACTGCTCTGTCTCTGATCTGTGCTAGAGAGAGAGCAGAGCTGAGAGCTGGCCCTTTAAGAACCCCTCCCCACTGCTCTGTCTTTGATCTGTGCTAGAGTGAGAGCAGAGCTGAGAGCTGGCCCTTTAAGAACCTTTCCCCCACTGCTCTGTCTCTGATCTGTGCTAGAGTGAGAGCAGAGCTGAGAGCTGGCCCTTTAAGAACCCCTCCCCCACTGCTCTGTCTTTGATCTGTGCTAGAGTGAGAGCAGAGCTGAGAGCTGGCCCTTTAAGAACCCCTCCCCACTGCTCTGTCTTTGATCTGTGCTAGAGTGAGAGCAGAGCTGAGAGCTGGCCCTTTAAGAACCCCTCCCCACTGCTCTGTCTTTGATCTGTGCTAGAGTGGAGAGCAGAGCTGAGAGCTGGCCCTTTGAGAACCCCTCCCCCACTGCTCTGTCTTTGATCTGTGCTAGAGTGCGAGCAGAGCTGAGAGCTGGCCCTTTAAGAACCCCTCCCCACTGCTCTGTCTTTGATCTGTGCTAGAGTGCGAGCAGAGCTGGTGTAGGAGTGTAGGAATTGTCGCCAGACCGGACAAGTGTGGTGAATTTCATTCATGTTCAGGGGTGAAATTAGATGATGCTCATATTGGGCGCTCATTGACAGCAAGAACAGTCCAGGACCAGGTTTTGAATGGTGTGGATGTGAAAACCGGCTCCAGGCCGTCTGGCCGAGTTGGGGGGGGGGGCTGGGACACTGTTTAGTGGGTGTTTTTAGTGCTGCTAATGTGTTGCTCTGCTGAGCAAACATGATAGGGTCTTCACCTGAAGGACCTTCAGACGAAGACCCTGATTAACATACAAGTAACATCTACTCCAGCACGTGGGTTAATTAAGCGGCGATGCTAAGGAGCGTCCTGTCAGCATTTATCTTCATTCAGTCTCTCAAGTCTCACACATTCACTCAGGGGTTAAAACTAACGTTATTAGGGTCTTGGCCTGTTAGCAGAAAGTGTTGAAACGTGAACAGGAAAGTGAAGTGAGTGCCCACGACATTCTCTTCATCCCGAGGTTGACCTGACAGAGAACATTGGTTATCCCGATGACAAGTAATTACGTCCTCAGGGATGAGGAGATGTGTTTACTTTTAATCCTTGCGTTCGTCATGTGACGCACGCATTTCAGTCACTTCGCACACATGACGATGTGTTTCTCATCCTTAAATATCACGTTCGGTCCCGCTGAAGTACATGTTGTTATATAGCATGTAGCCCAGCTAACACTAGGAAAGTAGACGTCGATGAAAAGCCTACAACACAACACGTCTATGAGGGAACCCCCGTTCTTCCAGCTCACGCCCACCGACACGCTAACCTGAGGGCGCTGATCAGAACCACGCTTCATACTTCAGTGTTGTTGAACGGGAGCTGTGCTGCCCCTCAGCTCGGTCTACAGAGTGGTTGTGTCCCTCAGGGGTTTGTCCAGTTGCTGTGCTACTTGACTTTGTCGCCGCTGCCTGGTAGCAGAGCTTGCTAACAGGCCTGTTGATATCTAGGACTTCCCCTGGCTGTCAGCCTCATGGGCAAAATACTTCCATACTGCGCTTTGGCTTCTGACATTTTTGACCTAAATTGGTGGTGAAGGTCCAGCAGCAGCTCTCGCCATGCTCCACCAGCTCAGTCCTCCACACACTGAGCCTCTAGAAAGGGGAGGAGCAGAGAGATTGTCTGTGTGTGCGGCGGTGCTGAGTGAAGCTGTGTGTCAACTGCAGACGAAGACAGCGCCGTTGGTGTTGATACTTTTGCAAATGAGTATCGTATCCAAATACAAAATTTTTAGTATTGCATAATATCTGGGAATGAATACTTTTGACAACCCTAGTCATGCTTTTTCAAGGAGGACACAAGACGTGTGTTCGGTAAATCAGGCAGAATTACATGTTAAGGCCGTGTGTGTGTGTGTGTGTGTGTGTGTGTGTGTGTGTGTGTGTGTGTGTGTGTGTGTGTGTGTTATCAGAATACAAGAGCAGCGCTGGACCACTTGGAGTCGATTCCAGAGAAGCACTCTCTGATGGAGGATTTCAAAGACTTGGAGGTTGGTTCCATCTGCACCTGAGTTTTTTGTAGTTGCGAGGGATCATTTTGGGTCAGCTTTGTCTCACCTCGCTGAAGATTCCCAGTCATCCAGGTCCTGCTGTCTCTTCAGTTCTGAGTCTTAGTCAGCTGGAGGGGTTCAGGTCTCCTCTCATCAAGAGGCTTCTTCAGTTCCAGCTGCTATATATATCACAGGTTGAACCCAAGTGAAACCATTCCAGGCATCAGCCCAAGGAAGCAGCTCCGCCAGCATCAGCACAGTTACCTTCAGCCCTTCCAGACATCTAGCTAAGATCTCAGCACCCTTGGAGGGAACACTCCACATCACACCAGAACACCGGACCCGGACGGAACCACAGTTTCATACAGCGTCACTTCACTCTTCACGTGTTCCAACCCTGGAAGCAGTTCAGATAGTGAGCAGACGCCTGCTGCAGGAGGACACTCTGGCCAGCACAAACTAATTCTCTACCTTCCTGGACCTCTGCCTGAACACCGTCCACTCCCTCTCTGCAGACAGAAACATGGCTGGACCACTGGCACACCAGTGTCCCCAGTGGTGGCCAACCAGTAAGTACGTGGAGGAAGTTGAGAGATGAGCACTGAATCTTCACAGGAAGTCTGTGTGGTCCAGTCCAGCAGGGTAACACTGATCCATACATCAGGGACCAAAACCACCACCACACAAACCAGGAGAGCCACCAGCTCAGGTCCAGACTCTGCCGTCCCCCTACACCTGGAGGAGGAGGGACATTCCTGCAGGGACAGCAGGTCCAGATCTGGACTAGACGAGACAGTGAGAGGCCATCTAGGTCCCCAAACAGAGGAGGCCTCATCACTACCTGTCTCCCACCTGCAACACGGTCCTGAGCCCCCCCTAGGAACTCCACACCCATCCACACCTGAGCCCTTAACGAACCACTTAGGTAACGATTGGGTCAACAACCCTCATGTGACCTAATGACCCTGTAGAAGGTCACGCCCACACAGAGTCATAAAAGCCTGCAACTCCTCACCAGAGACCAGAACTGAAGAACCCTCCTGAGGGGAGGAGAACCTGAACCAGTCCAGGTGACTATGACAGACCTGAGGAGATTGTCTGGTCTGTTTATTGTTTCACTGCCGTGGTTGCAATTAAACCAGAAACACGTCAGACAAAAGCACCATGGAGCTGTCTAGCATGCAGAGTAACATTTCCGACATTCAGCCGTTCTAATTCTGGTTCTGTGCCGGTTTTTAACCATTTCTGTGCAAGTGTTAGTTGGGTTTTAAACCACTCGTTATTTTGACAGGAGTCCCAGCGGCAGAAGGAGCTGGTCGAGCAGCGCTACGCCAAGTACAAAGAAATGGTTTGGGACCTGCAGCACCAGCTAGACGAGTCCAAACGTAAAATCCAGGAGTACAGAGTACGACACACACACACGCGCGCGCGCGCACATATTCTGTGCTCCAGAATTGGTTTCTTACCGGAGCGTGTCCTCCCAGCAACAACTCACTGCTCCTACTTCAGTCAGTAGCTGTGCTACTTTGTTTCAACTGTAACTGTTTGGATAAACCCTGACTTTGAGGACAGTTTATGAATCTCTCTCGCCCACATCTCTGTCGTTGTGAGTGTGGCCCAAATAATTTGCTGCTTATATGAATAAATGAATAACTGCATGTGCTGATGATGCATCATACATGGACAGAGGGGAACAAATGTACATTTAAGAGTGTGAGTGTGAGCAGTCATTGTCTCTGCTGGAGAGCAGCTGAGGGACCATCAGGACATGGTTGTTGACAGCTGATGCTTTGGAACGGCTTTACTCAGATCTCCCTGTTTATTCCTCCAATGTCTCTTGTTAAGCAACAAGTGCCTCCTTCATCAGGCTGCTATCAGCTGGCCACCCAGGGTGTGTTTGAGGGAAATCGATGGGTGCAGCTTCTATATCAGGCTTCCATCATGGTTCATTAACCAGAAAACGCAGCAGTTTGAGTGCTCTGAAGTCCTCCGGTCAGATATCCTGCATGTAAAGGTGGAAACGCTCACCAGGCTGGCCTGATGGGGGCCCTCGACCCATCAGTGCAAGGCCTTACAAACCACGTTAACCTTCTTAAAAAATACATTTTTAAGAAGACCAATCAAGCCAGATGACTCTCCTAGGGTCAAACCTCAGGCTTTGATAGTGGCTCTCATCCTTGCCATGGACCCACAAAGACTAATAAACGTGTGACCGGGCGCCGGCGCTTGTTTACAGGTAGAATCAGCTTTAATCCTCCTCCAGTGACAGCAGTTTATAGAGGCTCCCAAATCTCTCACCATCAAAACAGAATATTGATCCTGTCCCAACAAGCTGCTGCCATATTTAACCCTTGACGCTCAGTGCCTTTGAGTCGGGTGTAATGTGAAGTGTGACTGCAGGCGTTTGTAACACATCTGCTCAGCCGAGTGAAGGTGCCACCACACACGCAGGTGAAGTGTAGGTGTCCTGCTGAAGCACTGTTGACATTTCCCTCGAACGTCCAGCCTCAGACACCTGATGGGGATGATGATCATCCTCTTGTTCAGGTTGATCATTTAGGCGTCTACTCTGAGATACGAAATACCAGTCAGAGGCACAGTAAGAAACTTCATTTTCAGTTATTTATGATTAATTTGATCCTTTTTATGACATTTCACTGAATTTGAATATAATGCTGGCACTGGAGGGTTTGATGCATCTGGACCCAGTCCTGTTCCCACCAGAACCACACATGATTCTCCAGTTAGCTGTGTTAGCTCTTTACAAAGTGAGATGATTGAGAGCAGGTCACAGTCTCCAGTTTGCTGCTGAGCAAACGTCGTTCTTGTTTATAACCAACGTTAACACGTCCGGATGAACACGCTTAACTTATTAACATGTTAGCATTCATCTGGAAGCCTGTAGACAAGGGCAGAGACTGATGCCCTCACCCAGAAACATCCATCACTCAGAGTAGCATTGAAGACTCTGTGGTAAAAACGAACGCTTCATCCATGTTCTCCACCTGTCCTGCCAGTGCAAGTCACAGCTGCTGGTTTTAGCTCTGCCTCTGTGTCCCGCTGCTGTCCAGGAGGAGAAGCTGGACGCCACCTCCAGGAGCCTGAAACTAGCAGCGCTGTCATCCTCCATAAGAGGCGCCGGGACATCGTTCAGCAGCTCCCAGAGATCAGATGCTCACCGTGAGTGAGTGTGAGTGTGAGTGTGAGTGTGTGTGTGTGTGTGTGTGTTAATATATGTGTATATTTATAGATGTGTATATACAGGTGCTGGTCATGTCGTTAGAATACCATGAAAAAGTTGATTTATTCCAGTAATTCCATTCAAAAAGTGAAACTTGTACATTCTATTCATTCATTCCACACAGACTGATAGATTTCAAGTGTTTATTTCTTTTAATTTTGATGATGATAACTGACAACTGTTGAAAACCCCAAATTCAGTATCAGAACATTAAAATATTACTTAAGTAATTTTTCCGCCACGATAATGTGAATACAGTTACATGTGTTGCAAATTTCAGAACGTTCCCCCAAAGCATTCTAGGGGCAGCCAGAGACTCCCATTCAGGAAAAAAGAATTCTAGGAAAACAAAGTATTTACACACACATTTCCAACTATTTACTAACTTTTTACCTTTATTTACAACTTACATGGATTTTTTACAACTATTAACACAAACATTTACAACTATTTACAAGTACTTACAGACGATTTACAATTATGAACAAACTATTTACAAATATTTACACAAACTACTTACAACTAATTAGGACTGTTTACAACTAGTGATCTTTTAACAACTATTTACATTTTGATTCCGGCACTAACCCCGGCCTCCCCTTCCCGCTGGCGTACGCTGGTCCTCAACATGCTGTTGTTCGCTCAGTCAATCAAGTCAGACATGTAGATAACGTCATACGTCGTACCTTTAAGTGACTGAAAGAGTAAATGGGTTTGAAAGCTTTGTGTTCAAGTCCAATCGCTCCTGACAGTACAGTTGCCGCCGCCTTCTTCTTCTGTAAATTCAAAAGCAGATCACAAGCAGCGTTTAGGTGCATACCGCCACCTACTGTACAAGATTGTGCAGCCTCAGCAAATCGGTGGCTTTTATGACTGGGTCTGATGACGTCATCTCGCTTCAGCCAATCAAGTCATTCCGAGTTTGGCCACACGATCTCAACACTTTGTATAGCAATGTTATTGCCGACTTCTATAATAAAAAAAAAATTGAGTCTGGATCATGGTGTATCGTGTCCATCAAATATGATGGTCACTGAACTTTTTTTTATTTAATGTTTTCAGCTCCATTAACCGCACTCCTCACATCCAAATGGGATTCTGACATCTGAAACAGGGCCATTTAAGTCTTGGACCGCTTGCACAGACGTCAAGACTCTGTGGTGAACGACACTTCCAGATTAGATGTGTGACGGCCGCGGGCCTGGGTCCTGTTTGGTTTGTGTGCAGGGTACTGTTGGCGGTGCTACGACCGTCTCCTGGCCGAAACAAAGGACGAGGTGCAGCAAAACATAGTAGCGACAAATTAGCATTTTTTGAAGTAAATAATCAATCATATGAGGTGTGGACATCCGTGTCAGTAGTGGTCGATGTGTGTTGCAGGTTGTTAGGGTAAACAAGGAACAACAAAAAGTAACAAAACAGCACACTGGCTGAGGGCAACAGGGAGGCAACAGAGCAGAGACAAGCAGATACCGACGCGGGCGTCTGGGAAGGCGGGGTTAAATAGGCCTAACTGGGAACACTGGCCAGGTGCTCCCAGTCAACCCAATGACCAGGCTGCTTCAGACCTGCAAAGACCAACACACCGACAGTACCCTGCACACAGGACCCAGGCCTGTGGCCACCACACGTGCTAATGTGAACGTCAGTTCAGCGTCTAAAAGAGAACCCATAATGACATCTAAATCTATACTATAATATACATACGTGTCTATATGAATATACATACGTGTCTATAGGAATGTACATACGTGTCTATAGGAATGTACATACGTGTATATGAATATACATACGTGTCTATAGGAATGTACATATTTGTGTATATGAATATACATACGTGTCTATATGAATATACATACGTGTCTATAGGAATATACATACATGTCTATATGAATATACATACGTGTCTATAGGAATATACATACGTGTCTATATGAATATACATACCTGTCTATAGGAATGTACATACATGTCTATATGAATATACATACGTGTCTATAGGAATATACATACGTGTCTATATGAATATACATACCTGTCTATAGGAATGTACATACGTGTATATGAATATACATACGTGTCTATAGGAATGTACATACGTGTCTATAGGAATGTACATACGTGTCTATAGGAATATACATACTTGTGTATATGAATGTACATACTTGTCTATATGAATATACATACGTGTCTATATGAATATACATACGTGTCTATGTGAATATACATACGTGTGTATGTAAATATACATACTTGTCTATAGGAATATACATACGTGTGTATATGAATATACATACTTGTGTATAGGAATATACATACATGTCTATATGAATATACATACGTGTCTATATGAATATACATACGTGTCTACATGAATATACATACGTGTCTATATGAATATACATATGTGTATATATGAATATACATACGTGTCTATATGAATATACATACGTGTCTACATGAATATACATATGTGTATATATGAATATACATACGTGTCTACATGAATATACATACGTGTCTATATGAATATACATACGTGTCTATATGAATATACATATGTGTATATATGAATATACATACGTGTCTACATGAATATACATACGTGTCTATATGAATATACATACGTGTCTATATGAATATACATACGTGTCTACATGAATATACATACGTGTCTATATGAATATACATACGTGTCTATATGAATATACATACGTGTCTACATGAATATACATACGTGTCTACATGAATATACATACGTGTCTATATGAATATACATACGTGTCTACATGAATATACATACGTGTCTATATGAATATACATACGTGTATATATGAATATACATACTTGTCTATATGAATATACATACGTGTCTATATGAATATACATACGTGTCTACATGAATATACATACGTGTCTATATGAATATACATATGTGTATATATGAATATACATATGTGTATATATGAATATACATATGTGTATATATGAATATACATACGTGTCTATATGAATATACATATGTGTATATATGAATATACATACTTGTCTATATGAATATACATACGTGTCTACATGAATATACATACGTGTCTACATGAATATACATACGTGTCTATATGAATATACATACGTGTCTATATGAATATACATACTTGTCTATATGAATATACATACGTGTCAAATTTGCAGCAAATGCCTGATGCTCTCACGTCAGTATGGACAGAACCCCTGAGGAACGTGTCTAGCACCTGGTTGAAAGTGTGCAGGAAGAACTTCGGCAGGTCTGAAGGAGAAGGGGGTCCAACCCGGTACGACCAGGGTGAACCTAAGAAAGTGGCGCGTGTGTGTGTGTGTTGGTGGGGACATTTACATTGATAAAGATTGATGTTTCTGTCTGTGTGGGATTCTGAATATCTCCAACCGAACGATGATATCAGGGTTATAAACAACTAGTTTCACTCCACAGTGGTACATTAGCAAGCTGTGTGTGTGTGTCTGTGTGTCTGTGTCTGTGTCTGTGTCTGTGTCTGTGTCTGTGTGTATGTGTGTGTGTGTGTGTGTGTGTGTGTGGGTGTCACTGCCAGTGGCTCAAAGCCAACGTCACTTGTAGTACTTTGCTGAGCTGGTGCAGGTACGCGGCTCAGTGACAGCCGACTCATTCCTGCTGCATTGTGTTGCTTCGCTTGTAAGATTAGAGGCCAAAACACGTCTGTGGCTCTGTAACGCCAGTTTGACTGTACAAAGCAGTTGCCACGACGACCTCAGCAGTAACAGGAGGTACTAATTGTAGTTGAGACCAGATTATCAGTCGACTGATGTAGTTTTCTCTTCCAGCTCTTCACAGACGCCTGACCAGTTCCATCCTGGATGATTCCACCGTCAACGGAGCCAAGCCCCCCTCAGATTAACCTCGAGTGAACCTTGGGGTTTTAGTATCCGTTCAGACTGAAACAGCTGGCACTCTCAGCCAGTTCTGTCTGCCTGGTGCTCATCCAGAACAAAGAACCTGATGGACCAGCAATGATCCACCTCTGCTACCTCAACCAGGCTGTTGTCCCGGAGCAGAGACCAAAGGGTGAGACTCTTCCACTCGGCACAACGTGCACCAGTTGTGACATTGCAAAGGAGGATCTTCAACTGATGCCTGAACCAAATAAAGCCTGAGCTGAATGGATTCAAGGGTCCTGTAGTGCTGGGCTTGGTCCGTTTACTCTGGGACTCCACCAGAGTCCCTTTATGTGCGTGATTCACAGTTCAAAGAATCCTTATTTATAATCCAACAGCCCATGAAGTGCATTTTATCAACTGTTTGTGAAACTTAGGTGACACAAGCGTTCACCCTGGACGGCCGAGCTGGCAGCGGACGAGACAATAAACCTGGACTTTCACAAGCTAGGACTTCCAATCCAAACTGGACTGAGGGAGTAAGGTGTTCAGGTGTGGGGTCAGAGGTCTGGCTGAGCTGACGGCCCAGTGACGGGACTCCTGCTGCTTTAGAATATCGGAACTAGCACTGGTACTGACCTCAGTGCTCCAGTGAGAGCAGCTGAAGGCTCTCGCCCCTCCAGCACATACATGACTGTTACATGTTTTCTGTTACATGTTTTGCTGCGTGGTGGAGCCTCGTGGGTCTCAACTGAAGGAGCGTGATAAGCCCTGTTACCACAAACCCAACTTCTCAAGTGAAGGTTCCAGCATTGGCACCGCTGTCACATGTCTGCCTGGCTGATGGGGCCAGTGTGTGTGTGTGTGTGTGTGTGTGTGAGAGCTGAGGTGACGCGGCACACACAGGCCTCAGCGAGAGCTTTTACACGTAGCTCGTCATGCAAATGTGACCAATGTGCTTTTACCTTTGCTTTTAATGTATTGAGCGATGCCCTTTACTACATTCAAATCTGACTTGTATGCAGCGTATTTATAGATATATTTGTTAAGAGGAAGCAGCACCAATGGATGTCTATTTTTTAATGATTGTGAAGAAGTGTATGCTCTACAAATAAATCCCCTCGCAGCTGAACGTCTGTGTTTCTAAGCACACTTGATGTCTCCTTCATCCCAGAGTGAAACATTCGCTCTGCTGCAGGTTTTGCTGCGACTCCCATTTGTTTATCTTTTCCCTAAAATCCTTCACTGGAGGAACAAGCTAAAGCCACGCAAGAGAGAAATGCCCTCTTTAATTTAATGCTCCACTTCAAAGGCACCAATGCAGCACCTGCTGTCTAACACTTCCCCGGTTCCTCCCATACTGTTGAGCCGCGTGTTTGGGGACTGAGAGTGGGACTCCAGGAAGGTGAGGGTGGGCCGAGACAGCAGCAGCTACAGCTCACACCTCAGCAGTGACCGAGGCTCAAGGGGGACACTTGCAGCTCACTGGTGCAGAGTTCATCGGCTGAACACGCCGGCTGGCGCGCATGCTTTTCCATCTCAGATCAGAGTGTTTGTGGATCAAGACGACCTGGGTTCTACCAGACGGCGACCTGGAGAGTTCAGCAAACGTCTTTGGACAGTTTAGCTGTTGTAAACTGTCATTCGCTTCATGCTAATCTTTTGTGGCTCGTATTTTTTGACTTCTGGAGTTTCAAAGAAGTCATGCAGGAGGTCAAGACCTCCGTTAGCAAGTACTTGAAGGAATCTCGTCAAGTGTGTGTTTGTTCTCCATTTGTGACAGGTTTCTGTGGAGCGATCCAGCGTTTGGCAGCTAACGTCTAACCGGCTGGCTCAGCTCTACCTCACAGACGCTCTTCTGAGCTACACTTTACTTTTATTAAACTTGAGCGCGTGGTTTCGCTGCTGACCGCTCAGCTAAAACTACACTGGTGGTCGAAACCGTTTTCACCCGAATGTCAAGCGTCTTCAGAGGACAGACGCGTCTTAAAGGGCAATGAAGTCCTGCAGCCTGCATCGGTGCAGCTGTGTGATGGATTCTGGTCAAACATCTTTTCACCGGCGCCACAGCGTCTCCTGCGTGGGAGCTCACCTGACTCTTCCTCCAGCTCCTGCAGTGCTCTGGTTTATCGCCGCCTTCCCGTGACACCTGCACTGTTCTTCACATCGCTTTCCACTGAAGTCCTTTGTTAATGAGCAGCTGTTAGCATGACATTTGTTAGCATGTTATTGAAGCTAACACAGTGGCAGTGGAACCGGGCTGAATGCTACAGCAGAACCTCCCTGGTCCTCCTTTAAAGCTTCTGCATGTTTCTCTTGTTCTGCACTCAATTATTTTAAGTGAAAAACCCTTAATTGGCAGCTGAAGTGGTCTTCCCCTCTTTGAAATATCAAAGCTTGTGGGTTTTGATATTTTTAACTGCTGCCTTCACATCCACTTCTGAAGAAACAATTCTCTTTCTCATCTTTATCAACAGAGCAAAGCTAAAATGATGTAAAGTTTTGTCAGAATAAGAGAAAAAGCATGTCTGACAAAATGTGTTGCAGTTTTACAGAATGAAGAACTCGACGGAGCGACCCGCCTCAGCAGACTGGAGGGGACTGAAGAGATGAAACTGGACGTGGGTCAGAAAGCTGGTGGCAGTCAAAGCTCTGGGCCAGGCGCTTCCACGCCGCCGCCATTATGTACTAGGATGACGTGTGTTGCTCTTTGGTCCACAGTCTCATTTCTTGTGTAGTTAAATGCTGGTCCGGGTTCCAGTGCTGGAGTCGCTGACACGAGTGTCACATGGCCACAGCAACGAACCACCTGACTGATGAGTGACTGCGTACACGCCAGATGTCTTCAAACAGAAGAACCAGAGACCTCCACCTGTGGCGGTCACGTCATGTTACATGGGGGGGGCCACGTGTTGTGCGAGGGGACGCTTTTGCTCACATGTGCTACTGCGAGGCGCCATAGAACACCAAATCAGCTGAGGACTGAGAGGAGAGACCTGAAATCTGACCGCGCACGCGTCGCTGCATTGATTGACAGCACGTGACATCGACCAAACAGAGGGCGCGTCAGTGGACACTTGCAGAGCAGCAGAGAAAGAGCGGCATTCGGCCCCCATCCTGCTTCTGCCCTCACCACCTCCCCTGGGTGGCAGCGCCTAGATTTGGCTGCAGCCTACCCTCCTCCCCTCCCCTCAGGCTCGTTGGCGCCGCGACGCCTCACGCTCACCCTGCCTCCTTGTGGACGTCTGCTCAAGTTGACGTTCTCACACAATCGCGTGTGTAGTGCTGTTTGTATAATTCTGAGCAATAATAACTGATTATTTGTGATGAGGAGACGGGTGGGAATCCTGATTCACCAAACAAACAAACAAAGATGGTGAACTTGTAGCCTGTCGACGTGTCCGAAAGACTTCATGAGTCGGAGGAAGACAGACAGGAAGAGAGGAAGCTGGCGCTCCGCTGGAAGACTGGTTTGTTGCTGGAATAAAACCTGGTGGCAGAAACACCTGAGCTGCTCCTCATGAGAGAGGAGGCCCGTCTCTGTCCGGACCGCAGACTTTGTTTGGGTGAACAGGAACTGAATGTCTTGTTAACGCTACGCTGATGAACAAGAGCCCCATCCATGGATGCCAGGTTTATTCACTGTCGCTGAGTTTAGTTGGAACAGTCGGCTTCTGGGCGACGGAAACACTGCTTGGGTGTAACTGACGCTTTTGTTGACAGGCGGAGCTGAACTGAGAGTTAGAAACGTGTTTGGTCCTGAATCGGTGTGTTTTCTTGGGACCGGAGTCAGAATGATGCAGCAACAGAAATGATACGATTGTAAGATGATGATAATTTTATAATATTAATTTATTTTAGGCTGAATTTATTGTTTTATTTGACTAAAGCCAAAGTAGTGTGTCTACAGGAGGCCTACATTTGTTATTGCTAATAAAGGTCACAGGAAATGGCGTGTCGCACCGCCATTTCCTGTGACCTATGAGATATTTGGGATGAGGAGAAGTAGGTGGGGCAGGTGGGGCCCCCTGACCTCCACCTCTGACGTCCGGGTCCTTGCGTCCTCGGGTCGAGCCAGGACTGAGCTTGAACGTCTGTTTCTGCCCTTGAGTCCACCTGGAACGTCCAGGTCAGTACTGAGTCTGGTGACTTGCTCCAGGACCAGGACAGTCTGACCCGGCGTGTGGACCTGTTCACCTGCTGGCGTGGGGCATTCAGGGTCCAGCTCCAAATAGAAGTGAATCGCAACCCAACCAGAAAATCTTTTTTTTTTCAGAGCCGTCACACGAGAGCAGAGAGGAGTTGGCCGATCTGTTTCCACAGTGCTGATATGAATAAATCACATTTGGCAGATTTAACACTCCGTCACTTGAGAACAAGCGGGCTGGCCGCCTCACGCCTCCGTGACTCTCACTACATCCCCAGGAACGCGTCTGCCTATCTCCTCTCGCCGAGGCTGTGAATCCCCCAGATTAGCTGGACGTCTCCCGGTGGACGCATCTCCCGTCTCCATGCTGTCCCGTCATCAGTCCAGCTTTGTCAGGTGGAGAGATGAGCGATTCCAGAGCCTGGCTTCTCTTTGTGTTTAACAAGCAAGCAAAATACCGAAAGTGACAAACTCCGAGTTTGTAGTCTGTTTAGGCAGGCGTGAGAGCTGCGTTTTTCTGAGCTGCGCAGGCCCTTCTTCTTCTCTGGTGTCTCCATAAGTCTGCGACTCCGAGTCATTGCAGCAACACACCTGCAAATACAGAGAGGAGACGGCGAGAGTTGGAGGCCGGTGGTGGATTGGTGGTTTGGCCTTTCTGACGAAGCGTCGGAAAAATTCACAGAATCACCACTGAGGCTCCTTCCCAGTGTGATGTCACATCTTACCAGTGTCATTGCTCCATTCAGTGACATGTCAGGAGCGTGTGGGGGGGAGCGTGGAAGTGCTGCCGTGAGAGCCTCCGCCCTCCCATCAGGCCTTTGTGGGACTCTGGATTGATCTGTCTGGTCACTACACAACGACTAGTACAAGTGGAGTAGTATTAGTACAAGCAGTAGCACTAATACTAGTATTCATACCAGTATAAGTGCTAGTATCAGTTTTTATTTTTTGTTGTAGTTTCTCTGTTTGAAAATTGGGACATTTTCAAACCATCGGTCTCTATCCTCTTGGTGACAGGAAGTAGATTCATGATGTCATCTGGTGAGATCATCATGTGCTCCACTGTGATAGAATAAATAACGACAGCTTGCGATCGTGGTGTCTTCTAGATCCTCCCCCTCTCTCCTCCCCCCTCCCCCTCTATAAACACTATATTCTGAACTAATAATTTATGGTAATTCAATATTTATGTATTAACTTTTCCCAGCCCTCAGGTTCACCTCTGTAGTAATGAAGTCATGAACGCACAACATCATGGAGTTTCAGAGCCCAGCAGAAGGTTGTGGGTGGAGCCCCGGCTGTAGCACGGGGTCTTTCTGGGTGAGTCTCCATGTTCTCCCTGTTCCTGCTGGGTTCTCTCTGGTACTCCAGCTTCCTCCACAGTCCAAAGACATCAAGAGGGACCAGGTTAATCCAGACTCTAAATTGACCGTAGGCGTGGCTGGGAGAGCCAATGGTTGTCTGTCTCTATGTGTTGGCCCTGCCATGGACTGGTGACCTGTCCAGGGGGAAGGCTGCTGGGATAGGCTCCACCCCCACCACCCTCAACAGGAGAAGAGGGGGAACATGGAGGGAGGGATGGAGGGAAGATGGGTGGATGATGGATGGATAGAGGAATGGATGGATGATGGATGGATGGATGGAAAATGCTCTTAATCTACATGAACTCCAGTCCCCCTCCTGTTCCCTAGTCCACCCTGTTACTGTAGCGCCACCTATGTACAAACCATAGTCAAAGACAGGCCTCTGCCTGTCAGTGAAGTCGTCCGTGTGCCGGTGTGGTTGTTGTGGACTTGATGCTCCACCACGTCAGGCAGAAATGTTGTGATTCTGCTTCCACACAGACAGACAATCAGAGGTGTTAGCAGAACCTTCCACCCTGCAGGAGTGGCAAAGGTGAAGATGGTGATAAAGCAACACTTTTCTCTCAGAATCAGCCATCGTTACATGACAAGCTGCTGTTACATGATGAGCTGTTGTTACATGATGAGCTGCTGTTACATGATGAGCTGTTGTTACATGATGAGCTGTTGTTACATGATGAGCTGTTGTTACATGACGAGCTGCTGTTACATGATGAGCTGTTGTTACGTGATGAGCTGCTGTTACATGACGAGCTGCTGTTACATGATGAGCTGTTGTTACATGATGAGCTGTTGTTACATGACGAGCTGCTGTTACATGATGAGCTGTTGTGACATGATGAGCTGTTGTTACATGATGAGCTGTTGTTACATGATGAGCTGCTGTTACATGATGAGCTGCTGTTACATGACGAGCTGTTGTTACATGACGAGCTGTTGTGACATGATGAGCTGTTGTTACATGATGAGCTGTTGTTACATGACGAGCTGCTGTTACATGATGAGCTATTGTTACATGATGAGCTGTTGTTACATGACGAGCTGCTGTTACATGATGAGCTGCTGTTACATGACGAGCTGCTGTTACATGATGAGCTGTTGTTACATGATGAGCTGTTGTTACATGATGAGCTGTTGTTACATGACGAGCTGCTGTTACATGATGAGCTGTTGTTACATGATGAGCTGTTGTTACATGACGAGCTGCTGTTACATGATGAGCTGCTGTTACATGACGAGCTGCTGTTACATGACGAGCTGTTGTTACATGATGAGCTGTTGTTACATGATGAGCTGTTGTTACATGACGAGCTGCTGTTACATGATGAGCTGTTGTTACATGATGAGCTGTTGTTACATGACGAGCTGCTGTTACATGATGAGCTGCTGTTACATGACGAGCTGCTGTTACATGATGAGCTGCTGTTACATGATGAGCTGTTGTTACATGACGAGCTGTTGTTACATGACGAGCTGTTGTTACATGATGAGCTGCTGTTACATGATGAGCTGCTGTTACATGATGAGCTGCTGTTACATGACGAGCTGTTGTTACATGACAAGCTTCTGTTACATGACGAGCTTCTGTAACATGACGAGCTGCTGTTACATGATGAGCTGTTGTTACATGAGCTGTTGTTACATGACGAGCTTCTGTTACATGACGAGCTGCTGTTCCATGATGAGCTGCTGTTCCATGATGAGCTGTTGTTACATGATGAGCTGTTGTTACATGAGCTGTTGTTACATGACGAGCTTCTGTTACATGACGAGTTTCTGTTACATGACGAGCTGTTAGTACATGACGAGCTGCTGTTACATGATGAGCTGTTGTTACATGATGAGCTGCTGTGACATGATGAGCTGCTGTGACATGATGAGCTGTTGTTACAGGGTGAGCTGCTGTTACATGATGAGCTGTTGTTACATGATGAGCTGTTGTTACATGATGAGCTGCTGTTACATTACGAGCTTCTGTTACATGACGAGCTGCTGTTACATGACGAGCTGTTGGTACATGACGAGCTGCTGTTACATGATGAGCTGCTGTTACATGACGAGCTTGTTACATGACGAGCTGCTGTTACATGATGAGCTGCTACATCGTCAGGCTCTTCCTGTAATCAGTTGATACATTATTTCATCATGACCAAGGCGTTATTACGTTATGTGCTCATGATTTTATTACACTATGAGTTGCTACAACCTCCACTTGAGAGAATTCATATGTAAATGAATTCATTTATTCTCATCGTTCCCTCAGCTCCACGACGGAGTAGATTTGTCGTATTTTTGAGTACTGTGGAGTACTTCCTACTGCCAGCAGGCCTTTCAGCTGTGAAGCCTCACCACCGTTGTGCAGCAGTCCGTCCGCCAGCATACAGACACGTGACAAGTACAAGAACCAATTATTTGGATGCCCATGTAAGACCCCACCACCTACACCACCCAGTCCACCAGTCCCACAAGTGGCGCTGTCCTGGTGGACCGATGCCACTGGAGGCGGTCCCTAGATGGCGCTGTGTGCACTAGGCATTTGTGACAGCCTGTAGTGACCAGATTAGAGTGTTCAGAGAGCCCAAGGAGGAGCGAAGGGACAGCTTTGACTGTTGAGTGACGGGGGGCACACGCACACTGCTGTGTGTGACGCTGCTCATGCATGCGTGTCCTTGATGATAGAGGAGTGAAGGTCAGCAGGCTCATATTTCACCTGTCAGGTGTGATCAGCGTCGTCGGCCCAGCTGCACCCTACACATTTACTGAGAGCAAAGAATCAAACCGTCGAGACAGGAGCGTTAAACACTGCAGCTGCACACTCTCACACACTCACACACTCACGCTCACTCACACTCACGCTCACTCACACTCTCACACACTCACGCTCACTCACACTCACGCTCACTCACACTCTCACACACTCACGCTCACTCACACTCTCACACACTCACGCTCACTCACACTCTCACGCTCTCACACACACACACACACACACACTCACGCTCTCACACACACACACTCACACTCTCACACTCACGCTCTCACACTCACGCTCACGCTCTCACACACACACACTCACACTCTCACACACTCACGCTCTCACGCTCACGCACTCACACTCACACACACACACACACTCACGCTCTCTCACACTCACACACACACGCTCTCACACTCACACACACACTCACGCTCTCACACTCACACACACACTCACACACACACACACACTCACGCTCTCTCACACTCACACACACACTCACGCTCTCACACTCACACACACACTCACGCTCTCACACTCACACACACACTCACACACACACTCACGCTCTCACACTCACACACACACACACTCACACACACACTCACGCTCTCACTCTCACGCTCTCACACACACACACTCACGCTCTCACACACACACACACTCACGCTCTCTCACACTCACACACACACACTCACACTCACACACACACACTCACACACACACACTCACACACACTCACACTCACACTCACACTCACACTCACACACACTCACACTCACACACACAAATCCATTTGCAGAAGCCATTAGCGACCGTAAATTGTTTTTCTGTCAATGAGGGTCTGAATTATCCAGCCACCATGAGCAGGATTGATGTCATCTTCATCGTCTAATTTGACTAAAAGGAAAAGTAGTTGCTCCACATAAAATTAAATCAATAAACTTTGTCAGCCAACAACTGTGGAAGCAAATGGGTCGTGAATATCAAATGGACTCGTTTGGTGCGCGGCGCCCTGCTGCTGCCGATCTGAGAGGGACTCTCAGCCGCCTGCCTCAGCGGCCACGAGGAGAGCGCGACCCTCAGCCGGTGTTACATGACGAGCTGTTCCCAGGATGTCATCAGCAGTTTTTCCCCTTCGGTCATTTCCAGGACGTCCCGCTGCGGTGTGTGAGCTGGAGGATGAGGCTGACATCCCGGGACGGTGGATCAGTGCTTACCGGGTCGGCGGGGAGCCTCAAGAACCACCGGCTTCCCACTGACGTCATCCTCACAGGTCCCAAATACTCAACGTTTCTACTCTCCTGTCGCAACACGCAGAAAAATCTCCTAAAAACCCAACATTTCTCCATCTCTTTAGGTGTTAAAAGGCCAGAAGAAGGCACTTTGTAATTGTGACGTCAGTGGAACCAGCAGGGAGAACTCTGTAAAGAGGCGGAGTCTAAAACCCTCTGAGGAAAGAACGCAGGCTCCCTGATGAGCGCCTGACGGTCTCAGTCTGCAGGACAGAAACTCCCGCTGGTTCCAGGACGACGACCTGTCTCTGGCGTCTGGATTGTGACAGAAAGACAAAGCAAACTGCTGATTTGACTTTGCTTCTGGGAAACTGATGAGCATTTTTGAAACATTATTAATTAGACAATTTGTCCATTAATCATGAAGCCACCGGTTCGCCGGAGCTCTGGAGGTACCTCGCTGAGCAGGTCTCTGGAGTGGAGTTATTCATCGAGATGAATTTATGAAACTGGGCGGCTCATAAATATTCTCATCCAGACATCTGGCCAAGCTGAAACCGTCGTTTGCTGATTAATTCTGCAAAAAAGTTCCTCATAAAATGGGTTTGTTGTCCTTGACAGCATGAAGCTGGGAACAACAGGAACATATTGGGGGTTTCTGAGAGTTCACATCTGGAGGGGACGAGCTGAGAACCATCACTAACCCTATTGATTCCTCTTCATCTTTGCACTTCCTGTGTCTCTACTCACCGACTTGTTCTTGTGTGGAAGATTCAGGTGAAAGAAGCAAAGCGAGTCGCTGCTTCCTGCAGGGAGGCTGAGGAGTTAGTATGAGCTGATTGTGCGAGCTGGACACAGGCACACACGCTGCCCTGACAGCCCACGTGGACGGCGGCTGCAGGTTAGTGACAGCTCTGTAAGGACCATCAGCAGGAAATATGGACAGTGTAAAAGGTGCTGGGCGAGCAGGGGCTGCTGCTGCGAGGAGCTCATAACTGCTGCAGCAGAATCTCATCGCTAAGACCCGAGTCTGAGGAGAAGCGGCACCAGCACACTGACCAACGTCTGCCTCGGCTGTTGCGTGGCTCAGTCACGGGACGGTGCAGGATCAAGACCTCGCCAGGAGGGAAACGACGGCACGTTTGGGTGTGAGAGGAAATCACCGAGGCGCTGAAGAGATCAGAAGATCCGTCTGCGTCTCCTCGCTTTGTCTCCTCTGTGTCACTGAAACCTGGACAAGCCAACCTGCAGTCTCACACCCCAAGAAGTCTGGGAACAACATAGTTTTTATTTCTGGGAATTGTTTGGAGTCAAAGGAGCATAAGACGAGTTACGTACCAACACAAAAAAAATCAAAGTGAGCATACACACTGATCTGCATGAAAATGAGCAGGAACAAAGATCTTCAGCAGTAAATAACCAAATAAAAAATAGAAATATTGCTGGAATGTCCTAAAAAATAAGACATGAAATTAAGCTACACAATAACAGAAAAAAAGACAAAAACATTGATGCCACAGTAAAAAAGGAAAACAGAAAAAAGAATTTGGGTGCTGGCAACACCTCCACATCCATCATCATCGCTCTTTATTCTCGTGCCCTGGTGGTTTTTTTTTTTTAATTTCCAATAAAAAAATAGATAACATGAAATTAATTTGTGATAAAGACGGGAGGCGTTTCTGTTTCCACGACAGCTTCCCGTGGTCAAGTATTTGTGCGATGTAGACAAACACCATCCAGAGAGACTCGCCGTCTCATCTAACAACATTTGCTCTGCGCCTGAACAAATGTTCCTCTGCATCATCCTCTTATCTCCAGGCGTCCCTGGCAAACAAATAAAAAACACTCTTTTGTTCTGTTGCAAAATCAAATCAGAGTACAAAATAAACAGCAACCCAACAGAAACTGCAGTTTTCTGTACAATATTGACCAATGAAGCACATGATAAAGTATGTAAACATATTTGTCCTCCGTGACAAAATTCAGAATCACACTTTTTTTCTCTTTCATCAGAATATTTTCTGTTTGAGATTGAAATTTGTAGTTAAGAAAAACAAATTCTGTCACAGATTGAAAATTCAGAGGAGTAGCAACGTAGCACGTACGCCTGGCGGTCGGAACCTCGGGTGAGATACATCAATCACTGCCTAGTCAACATCACCCTTCAGTAAAAGACCTAAATGCAATAAAGAAATCAATAATTTACAAAAAAAAACAGAAAGACAAGTACACGTACACTTCACCTCATCCATGAGAGCTACATGTCATCAAACCGTCCTGTTTTTGACACTCGTCTCTGAGGTCCCTCGCCTGCACAGATGCCAGCACCACGTCACATACACCTCACATGCATGCTCAGAATGGCCCAAATGACAGTGGTCCTATTTTACAGGGTTACAATGGACAAGGTCAGTAGAACAGCCAGGGTCACACACCGCGGACAGTCAGTGGGGCGGTCTGGATGTTCCAGTGATGGTATTCACACTGCCAGCAGGGACTCCTGAAAAAGGTCCGCGTCTCTGGTAAAGCTTACGGCAGTAAGCCAAAGTTGTTTTCTAAATGTTCCAGTGACTCAGAGTCTTGAGTTCTACAGAGATTTCATCTTTTTTTTCTTCAAAATCACAGTTGCCAATATGGTACTGTCATATTGTTCCTGTCTTTGCTCCAGACAGTTTGGTTTTTTTGTGTCGGGAAATGACTTTTTTATTTCTATACATAATATTCCTTGTCCTTATCTTTCGGTCTCTTGCTACTGGCGCTGCCTTTGGCGCCGCTGCTGCTGTGTGTTTTATCCTTCACCACGGCGCCATTGGTTTGCGCAGAGTTGCTGATGTAGTTACGAGTCTCGTCCACCTGGTAGGAACCCTCGTCCCTGTTCCTGTACTTGTACATGGCGTAGAGGAGGATGAGGATGCAGAGGGCAGCGGCTGAGACAATGCCCACCACCATGCCCGTGGTACTGCTGGATTCCCGGATCACCTCTGAGGCTCCCGGGGGTACTCGCCGCACCACGCCAGGCACCGTGGGCAAGGCGGCAGGCACTGTGCGCAGCATGGGCGAGGTGATGAAAGGACTCCGTGGCTTGGTACCGTCCAGATCGAAGGACGTGGGGAGGGGCAGCAGGACTATGTCCGGCTGTGGGGGTTTTACCTCGCGGTTGTTCATTTTCCCAGCAGGCAGCTTGGGTGGCGTGTCCGAGGGGACCGCCGCTGGCGGCGTGCCCCGGAGGTCGGGCAGAGGCGAGGTGGGTGTAGTCCTACCTGCCTCAGAGGCTTTGCTAGGCCTCAAGTCCTTGGCCTCCCACTTGGGCGCGAGGGCTTTGTAGCCGCCTTCATAGGTTGATGTGGTCAAGATCTTATCTGTTACCAGGGAGAAGGTGGTGTAAAAATCTTCATCGTCAGTCGGGGGCAGGCTAGAGTCGAAAGCTTCGCCAGAGCCAAACCCCGAAATCACCATGCCATCATCATCATCATCATCACCATCATCACCATCATCACCACCATCACCACAATCATCGCTGCCTCGGTCCGACAAGCAAGGTACCCCCGCCTCAGTGGCCATGGCCAAGGACTCTTTGGTGGTCTCAATAATGGTGAGGACAGGGCGGAGGGTTGGGGGGAGGGGGATGAAGGGAGAACGGGTGGATACAGAAGGGATGTCTATGGGGTCCTCGACTAACACGGGGATGACTAGCTCCCCTCCTGGAAAGTGAGAGAGAGAAAGAGAAAGAGGAGTCAGAGGGGCGCCAGCTCGGTCCGGCAGAAGCAGCTCAAACACCAAAAGAATCTGAAACCAAAGAATGTAAAAAGCAAAGCTCAACATAGGGAGGAAGGAAACTGAAGAGAAAGAAAGGAAGAACAGAAAATACGGTACCAGTGCAAAAACAAGGAAACTCAACCAAACAAGACCCAAAGAGAAAGAAAACAACAGCCATAACGAAAGAGTCCATTGCATCAAAAGGCTTTGAGGGTTGCACGAGGGTGAGCCACCTTTACCTGCCTTAAGTCTAGACTGTACCAACGGCGACCCCCCCCCCACGATGGTCTGTAGCTCTTCATCAAACTAAATCTAAATCTAAATCTAAATGAACTGACTCTCAGACTGACACCTACAAACCCAACGGGGCTGTCGTACGAAACTGCACCCGTCTGATTTAGGTGTGACTTACATGGGAAAGTGAGTTTGTGCGACGCACGCGCGGCAGTTCCATCATCTATCTGGCTATTTGTGTCCTTGAATGACTCATTCAGGCTTTTAAGAGGCTTGTTTCATTTATCTTTTTGTCTAAATCCTTTTCAGTCTGGTCCAGAGCTACAGAAGGACCAAAACAAGCCCAACACATTAGCATTAGTTTGCAATTCAAGTGTGAGCCAGTGGGCCTGAGAGCTGGTGAAGCCTGAGATGAGAGTTTCATGTTGTTGCTCAGACGGCGGCGTTTTGAACCCCGCTGACCTTCATGGCCAAACACACACCAACTGTTCTGCATCGTGGCGCTGAGAAATAGCAGAAAACCAAAACAAGGACAAATAAAAGCGCTGGACTTTTAAGTCCACGGAAGTCTTACAAGCCTCTTAAAACCTTGATCTGAACTCACTGGCCCTGTTCAGACCCGCCTTCCCCCAGGTGAAGCGATCACAGGTGGACAACTCCACATACAGGAAGTATTAGGATCCGACATGTCAGCCAGAACACATTCTGACGTCTTATCTGTTAGCGAAGCTTGGCAATAGTTTGCTCACTGAGCTGAGTTGGATTGTCTGGAACACACCGGACACCAGCCGTGTAACTGCCTCCTTAGCTGGTAGACGCGGGATCAATGGCGAGCTGCGATGTGCGACCTTGCTAACTCCAGTTAGCTCAGTTATCTCTGACATACAGGAAGTCCGTTCTTCTTTGCTGCTCTTAAACAGCAGTCTCAGATTATGGAGGAAGTTGTGCCTGGACTGTCAGCTCCTGATTTAGAGCGGTGAGGAAGAACTGATAAACATCTACGGGATGGAAGTAGCGAGACATCAGTAAAATATAACCAGGGATTGGTGGGCGCGTCCAGGATCAAGGCTGTCATTCAGAGGTGGAGCTTACAGCTTGAGTGTGTGGATGCATTCAGGGTCAGTAGAACACTCGCCTGATACCTAATACTTCAAGTGTCACATCGGTATCTGTGTCATCGGAAAGTTCTTTATCAGGAAGATAAAAATTCGGTGCAACCGGAGCCTTTTGAAAGCAAGCAGGTGACCGGAGCCTCAGGTGGACACGTTCGTGCGCCAGGTCTAACCAACCAGTGTCGGATCACCTGAGATGTATGCTGAGGCCTGATCTGAACAGCTAAGCCAGCACCAGGACCGGGCTGCTGCGGCGGCGGGCTCCCCTACCGGCCCCCTGCCTCTTGCCTTTTGACCCCTACAGTTACCACAATGGCACAAAGTCACCGGGCAGTTCGGCGACACCTGAATGTTTGCAGATTTGACTGGTTTGACTGGTGAGAGCTGGTCTTCTCTTTCACAGTTGTTGATTTAGGGCCTAAGAACCGTGGGGCCAGGGCCTACTTGCTCTCCTGCATCCCTCCATTTAAAACAAAGAGAGGACTGAAGGGTGACCTGATGAAACCTGCTGATTGGTCGGTTAGAAACATTCAGATGTCAGCTGAAGCTGCGTCTCCTCTTGCCAAAGTGGCGTCTTTGTACAGTGCAAAGGCTCACAAACAGGGCACTAGAAAGAGATGCAAACCTTCTGGAACAGTAAAGAAACAGAACACAACAGAAACGAAGGAAACGATAAAAGAATAATGAAGGCATTGCAAAAAGGAGAAGAGAGTTAGAGCAAACATTGTAAAGAAAAACCAAACAGAAAACCATTCACAAAGTAAAGCCACAGATAGAGAGAGAGACAGAGAGGGATCAGTTAGAATCAAGTAGAACAAAGAGGTGAAAACAAATTCAGCTCGAAAAATCATAAAAGCCTACAAAAGAAACAAAAAAACAGTTTTCAAAGGAAGAAAGCATACCATCAGTTTTGTCAACTTACATCAACAAATTGCCCGCATGATTTTGGCAGGAAGAAAAAAAATTTACAAAAGAAAGTTGTGTAAGAATGTCTTTGGACAAGTTAGGTTAGTTTCTTTTGAACACTTTCTGATTATTGATTATATATTTCTCTTTTTTGACAGGGTGGCACAGGGAGGCAACAACACAGACATCCACACATCATGACATGAAAGATAACCGTCACCATTCTGTTCAGGATATATCGATTTTTTCATCTTTTGATGGTCATTTGTATAAAAAAACTGTATATCTATAATTCTTGCCTTGATAGATAAATCTCTTGGTGAATATGTACAGCCTGATTACTTTTACTCTTTCTTTTCTTTTCTTTTTTTGCTCGGTGTTCCCTTGTTCATCTGTTATGAACAATGCCTGTACATATCTTCTCTACGTAAAGGGTAGGGGGTGAGACGGGGGTGGGACCTATGAACATACTAGGAAGGAAATGACATAGATGGGGGTGAACGTGTACATCAGTTGCCATGTCCATGTAAAGGCGGCACGAAGCGGTCGGGCGGCATTAGAGCTTTTGGCTGTAAGGAAGGGATGGGGATATACAAACAATGAGCATATACATGCCCATCTACAGAAGAGAACAGCACTCTCAACACTGACAGTCTTACAAACCCTAAGCTGCAACTTCTTTGCCATGCACAAGAATTACTCAGAGATTCAATCCAAATTTCAGCCATCAAGTCACAGGAGAATATTAGAATCAGCATTGAAACAGTTGAACAGTTCTCACAGGGTCTACTTTAGAGGCGGCTTCTCTTTTTTCTCTATGAGGTCATGAATTTAAAACTCAGCCACTCCATCGGACAAACTCACTTTGAACGCCCTTCATAGAGAAAAGAGGAAGCTTCATTCTGATTTGGGAAACAATCATCAAAACATTGTACTTCTTAGCAGATATGTCAAATTTGAACATTTTCATAAAGAAACAGAGATACACATATATGTGTGTTGACATATATGTTGCAGGAGACGAAAAAAAAACATACGCAAGCAAGAAAGAGAGGCATTAAATTTGTCACACTACCAAAGATGAACAACCAGAGAGCACACACTGAGGCAGACAAAGAGAGGAGGGGGACAGTTTAGGCAAAGTGTCACCACCTTCGTTTAACTAATAATAAAGACTTTATTATTAGTTACGTCAGTACATTTCTCTTGTTAGTGATTAAAAAGACAGGACAGGGCGTGCAGTCTGGATGTACGTCAGAGAAGAAGAGAGGTCAATCAAACCTGCATCTGTTTTGGATTTTAGTTCCACTATGACAAGTTGGGTTAATGCATGCTTAAGTAAGTTGCATTTAGGGAGAGTAATACACAAGAATAATACAGCAAGCCAGGGTTAGGTGGGGGGAGGGGCTTAACAGGTCAGTAAAAGGTCACTGTCACCAAGGGCTGTGGGATATATTGCCTCAGGCAAAGAAAGCATTCATCAGCAGTAAAGAGCACCGCAGGTGATGTATAACCAACATTATGTAGCATTTAGGCCAACCGCATTGGCTAATTCATCAAAGCGGGGCGTGCAGCCCGGTAATTAACGAGCAGCTTGCTCTCAAATGTGGGAAGTCTTTGTGTTGTGTTTATAACCAACAGCCTTCGTCTGACAGTTCAACACTGTGGTGTAGAATGAGTTCCACAAGAGGGCACGTGAGCGGACGGGAGGCGCCGGGACTGTTGGTCTGCAGGGTCCTGAACTTCCTCCTCACACGCCTGCTTAGATACGCTCAACTACTCAGCAGCTGATTGGATGAAGCATCCGTCCCTCAGCGCTAACGTCAACCAATCAGATCAACGAACTCACGATGGAGTCAGTCAGCATGACAGTGAAATCATGGTTTCCATGGAGACAAGCCTTCAGTGGCCTGCTTGGCCTGTCCTGGTGTGATGCAACGGATGCTACAGTTGCTGCTAAGCTAACCTCATCAGGAGCCCACATCTGCATCACCCCTAAACCCCGCCCAAATCCCATTGTGATTCACTGGTTTGTGGCAGATCAATATTGTGCCTGTCACGAGGATCCGGTACCAGTCCCATTTGGACTGGTATCAGTAACAGTACCCGATGGTAAATTTTTAGGAACCTAACTTTCTCTTTAGCAGTACAAGAGGAAGGTGTTGCCATGGTGACCTTTGCACGTCAGGAGTGTCGTCTGTGGCAACCGCACCTGGGTCTGACTGTGGCCGGCTTGAACAGATCACATGGTCCTCGTCGCTAATGTGTACATTCTCCTCAGACGGGTCTTTGGTACCAAACTTCAGCACATGCTGATTTATGCAGATCAGTAGTACCGAGGTCGGTGGACTGGGATGCCCAGAAGTACTGAGGCTGGTCCCCAGCCCTCTCTGGCATGCAGTGTTACCCTACTGACGCTAGTACTGCTGTGGTTATACTCCAGGAACTTCCTCTCCTGTTATATAAACAGAAGCATGTTTATCTAAGCGGTGGCCTCTGTTCTTCGCTGCAGCTTCCAGCCGTTGTTAGCTTTGCCCTGTATCAACAGAACACTTGATTGGGGGGAGCTGCAGCAGTCGAGGGTCTCCGGTGAAGTCAGAGGACCTTGATGTTTTGGTAAACACTTTAATCCCGCGTAAGCTCTTGCACAACCATTTCACAATTTGCTGCATTTCTGAGGCAGACAAACACGGAGCTTTCGAATGGGCGAGTGCTGTGGAGACGGATGGTGAATTGATTCTGAACCTCTTCCTGCCTCCACTGCAGCTGGCAACACCGTTTTCCTTCTAACTGACTGGCCGTCATCAGTGGGGGAAGTGATCCTGCCGAGCAGCGGAGCTGACACGCATTTCTAACCACAAAAGCAAGAGCGTGTAACAAACTGAATTTTAAAGCCATATGCTGGTTCGCTCAGTTCCAAACGCCTTCGCCGGCTTTTGAAGAGGAATTAAATGATTGATTGACTGACAAGCTCAGCAATTTAGAGACTACGGATGCAAAAACCTCAGAGTGGCACTTTCTCTTCACTTTCCTCCTCGCTCCCTCTCGCCTGCGCTCGTCTCTCAGGGCCTGATCCCCGTGTCCATCCAGCATTTGCTGAGGCTTCCAAATGGAGATGAATCCTGACGGTGTGTGAGGGATTTAACAACGCTACACCATGAAAGAGGGAAGCCGGTGCACCGGCGCTAACCAAGTATGAACCGAGTCAATGGGATTTCAACGTTGCAAATTGCGGGTGAGTCAGTGGTTTGGAGGCCTGAAATCCCATTGTGGGGGTGTGCATTGTGACCAGGGACCTGCTGAAGCAGATTCATTCATCACTAACGACTACAGGTGGGGGGGCACCAACACTCTCTCACTGAGGATGCTGGGATTATGTTGGTGCACCGAACAGCAGCTCAGCAGCAGCAGCACGCAAGCAGCTCAGATAATGAGGAGGAACCTGAGCACTCAAGACGTTCACTGATATCACAAGTATCATGATCCTATGATCAACTCACCCGGGGCCTCATGACCTGATGACCCTCTACTTTACCCTCCAATGACTCAATGACCCTCTAGTTTACCCTCCAATGACTCCATGACCCTCTACTTTACCCTCCAATGACTCAATGACCCTCTAGTTTACCCTCCAGTGACTCAATGACCCTCTAGTTTACCCTCCAATGACCCGATGACCCTCTACTTTACCCTCAAATGACTCAATGACCCTCTAGTTTACCCTCCAATGACTCAATGACCCTCTAGTTTACCCTCCAATGACTCAATGACCCTCTAGTTTACCCTCCAATGACCCGATGACCCTCTACTTTACCCTCCAATGACTCAATGACCCTCTAGTTTACCCTCCAATGACTCCATGACCCTCTAGTTTACCCTCCAATGACCCGATGACCCTCTACTTTACCCTCCAATGACTCAATGACCCTCTAGTTTACCCTCCAATGACCCGATGACCCTCTACCCTCCAGTGACTCAATGACCCTCTAGTTTACCCTCCAGTGACTCAATGACCCTCTAGTTTACCCTCCAATGACTCAATGACCCTCTAGTTTACCCTCCAATGACTCAATGACCCTCTAGTTCACCCGTCAATGACTCAATGACCCTCTAGTTTACCCTTCAATGACTCAATGACCCTCTAGTTTACCCTCCAATGACTCGATGACCCTCTAGTTTACCCTCCAATGACTCAATGACCCTCTAGTTTACCCTCCAATGACTCAATGACCCTCTGGTTTACCCTCCAATGACTCAATGACCCTCTAGTTTACCCTCCAATGACTCTATGACCCTCTAGTTTACCCTCCAATGACTCAATGACCCTCTAGTTTACCCTCCAGTGACTCAATGACTGTCTAGTTTACCCTTCAATGACCCTCTAGTTTACCCTCCAATGACTCAATAACCCTCTAGTTTACCCTCCAGTGACTCAATGACCCTCTAGTTTACCCTCCAATGACTCAATGACCCTCTAGTTTACCCTCCAGTGACTCAATGACCCTCTAGTTTACCCTCCAATGACTCAATGACCCTCTAGTTTACCCTTCAATGACTCAATGACCCTCTAGTTTACCCTCCAATGACTCAATGACCCTCTAGTTCACCCTCCAATGACTCCTTGACCCTCTAGTTTACCCTCCAATGACCCGATGACCCTCTAGTTTACCCTCCAATGACTCAATGACCCTCTAGTTTACCCTCCAATGACTCAATGACCCTCTACTTTACCCTCCAATGACTCAATGACCCTCTAGTTTACCCTCCAATGACCCGATGACCCTCTACCCTCCAGTGACTCAATGACCCTCTAGTTTACCCTCCAGTGACTCAATGACCCTCTAGTTTACCCTCCAATGACTCGATGACCCTCTAGTTTACCCTCCAATGACTCAATGACCCTCTAGTTCACCCTTCAATGACTCAATGACCCTCTAGTTTACCCTTCAATGACTCAATGACCCTCTACTTTACCCTCCAATGACTCCATGACCCTCTAGTTTACCCTCCAATGACCCGATGACCCTCTACTTTACCCTCCAATGACTCAATGATCCTCTAGTTTACCCTCCAATGACCCGATGACCCTCTACCCTCCAGTGACTCAATGACCCTCTAGTTTACCCTCCAGTGACTCAATGACCCTCTAGTTTACCCTCCAGTGACTCAATGAACCTCTAGTTTACCCTCCAATGACTCAATAACCCTCTAGTTTACCCTCCAATGACTCAATAACCCTCTAGTTTACCCTCCAGTGACTCAATGACCCTCTAGTTTACCCTCCAATGACTCAATGACCCTCTAGTTTACCCTCCAATGACTCAATGACCCTCTAGTTTACCCTCCAATGATTCGATGACCCTCTAGTTTACCCTCCAATGACTCAATGACCCTCTAGTTTACCCTCCAATGACCCTCTAGTTTACCCTCCAATGACTCAATGACGCTCTAGTTTACCCTCCAGTGACTCAATGACTGTCTAGTTTACCCTTCAATGACTCAATGAGCCTCTAGTTTACCCTCCAGTGACTCAATGACCCTCTAGTTTACCCTTCAATGACTCAATGACCCTCTAGTTTACCCTCCAGTGACTCAATGACCCTCTAGTTTACCCTTCAATGACCCTCTAGTTTACCCTTCAATGACTCAATGACCCTCTAGTTTACCCTCCAGTGACTCAATGAGCCTCTACTTTACCCTCCAATGACCCGATGACCCTCTAGTTTACCCTTCAATGACTCAATGACCCTCTAGTTTACCCTCAAATGACTCGATGACCCTCTAGTTTACCCTCCAGTGACTCAATGACTGTCTAGTTTACCCTTCAATGACCCTCTAGTTTACCCTTCAATGACTCAATGACCCTCTAGTTTACCCTCCAGTGACTCAATGAGCCTCTAGTTTACCCTCCAGTGACTCAATGACCCTCTAGTTTACCCTCCAATGACCCGATGACCCTCTACTTTACCCTCCAATGACACAATGTCCCTCTAGTTTACCCTCCAATGACCCGATGACCCTCTACTTTACCCTCCAATGACTCAATGACCCTCTAGTTTACCCTCCAATGACTCACTGACCCTCTAGTTTACCCTCCAATGCCCCGATGACCCTCTACTTTACCCTCCAATGACTCCATGACCCTCTAGTTTACCCTCCAATGACCCGATGACCCTCTACTTTACCCTCCAATGACTCAATGACCCTCTAGTTTACCCTCCAATGACCCGATGACCCTCTACCCTCCAGTGACTCAATGACCCTCTAGTTTACCCTCCAGTGACTCAATGACCCTCTAGTTTACCCTCCAGTGACTCAATGAACCTCTAGTTTACCCTCCAATGACTCAATAACCCTCTAGTTTACCCTCCAGTGACTCAATGACCTTCTAGTTTACCCTCCAGTGACTCAATGACCCTCTAGTTTACCCTCCAATGACCCTCTAGTTTACCCTCCAATGACTCAATGAAGCTCTAGTTCACCCTTCAATGACTCAATGACCCTCTAGTTTACCCTTCAATGACTCAATGACCCTCTAGTTTACCCTCCAATGACTCAATGACCCTCTAGTTCACCCTCCAATGACTCCATGACCCTCTAGTTTACCCTCCAATGACCCGATGACCCTCTAGTTTACCCTCCAATGACTCAATGACCCTTTAGTTTACCCTCCAATGACTCAATGACCCTCTACTTTACCCTCCAATGACTCAATGACCCTCTAGTTTACCCTCCAATGACCCGATGACCCTCTACCCTCCAGTGACTCAATGACCCTCTAGTTTACCCTCCAGTGACTCAATGACCCTCTAGTTTACCCTCCAATGACTCAATGACCCTCTAGTTTACCCTCCAATGACTCAATGACCCTCTAGTTCACCCTTCAATGACTCAATGACCCTCTAGTTTACCCTTCAATGAATCAATGACCCTCTAGTTTACCCTCCAATGACTCAATGACCCTCTAGTTTACCCTCCAATGACTCCATGACCCTCTAGTTTACCCTCCAATGATCCGATGACCCTCTACCCTCCAGTGACTCAATGATCCTCTAGTTTACCCTCCAGTGACTCAATGACCCTCTAGTTTACCCTCCAGTGACTCAATGAGCCTCTAGTTTTCCCTCCAATGACTCAATGACCCTCGAGTTTACCCTCCAGTGACTCAATGACTCTCTAGTTTACCCTTCAATGACTCAATGACCCTCTAGTTTACCCTCCAGTGACTCAATGAGCCTCTAGTTTTCCCTCCAATGACTCAATGACCCTCGAGTTTACCCTCCAGTGACTCAATGAACCTCGTTTCCCTCCAATGACTCAATGACCCTCTAGTTTACCCTCCAATGACCCTCTAGTTTACCCTCCAATGACTCAATGACCCTCGAGTTTTCCATGCAATGACTCAATGACCCTCTAGTTTACCCTCCAATGACTCAATGACCCTCTAGTTTACCCTCCAATGACTCAATGACCCTCAAGTTTTCCATCCAATGACTCAATGACCCTCTAGTTTACCCTCCAGTGACTCAATGACTCTCTAGTTTACCCTCCAATGACTCAATGACCCTCTAGTTTACCTTCCGATGACACGCTGACCCTCCTCACCGCCATCCAGACGAGAGGTTGGCAGGTGTCGCTCCACAATCACCCTCAGCCAGCACTCGTGGAGGTCTGCAGTAATTCCTGTCACAGTTGAAGTGAATCGTGACCAGTTTTTAAATGAACAAAAAAACTGAGTTAGGGACGTTTTTGTTAACAGCTCAGCATGGGAATGCCTCAGGACTCTGCTTCAAAGAAGGTACATGGAGGGATGTTATGGTTTTAGTTTGTATTTTGTTGGACGAAGACGGTCTGTATTCGTATCATTCTGTGGAGTTTAGCAGCAACATCATCTGGAGTCATGATCCTGGACTCCAGAGGAGAAATAGGTGACACCACCACTTTGTCCATATTTGCTGGGAAGATCACAAGCTGTTTCTTGGTCAGGTCTGGTTCTGCTGAAAGGAGTGCCGAAACCAAAGAGTACGAAGCCCAAAGTTGCCAAGACTCAGGAGGCCACAGCCGCCTCACATGAGAGTATTTAGCTGCCTTCACGTGTCCAAGGTCAGTACACGGGAGGCTTTCACTAGCAGGTCATTTAATCTGGGGCCGCCATTGAAGGAGAAATACCTGACTCTGCTAACTACAGCAGAAAAAACATATGTGGCCAGTGTATTTCTGTAAGCCAATCATAATAGTTGTGGGCGTGGAGGCTGGAGGAGGTAAGGATACAGGGCGTTAGCAAAACCCCATTGAGGGGAAATCGCAAATGTCGACATTTGTTTTATGAGGCCATAACTGCTGAACACACACACAGAAGCACTCCTTTTAGGCAGCAAATGTTCTCAACATGTTCGCTGTACATCTTAACAACCGTAAATACCTGAGCAGGCACCAGGATCCAAAGCTTTATGAGAACTCCGTTTTCAGCAGCGAGGCTGCTCCAGCTACTGGCTAGTGAGCTTGCTACGAGCAGCACACAGACCAGCTGAAGCTGCAACTTTGTTCCAGTAAGCAAGACGACTGGCCATGCAGCCACAACAACTTTGTGTCTGTAGACCTGGTAGATGGTTTTCACCTACAAGGTCCTCCACCCTCAACCTTTTCATGTGACTAAGGAGCTCATAACAGTATCGACAGGTCCAGCAGATAGACAGATATATAATCAGTTAAGATCATCAATTGCTACAATATAATTCCATTTTGTTCAAAGATTTGCAGTTGTAACGAGGTAACGATGAGCTGCAACTCTGTTCCTGGCTGTGAAATGAAATCTTGGACCTGTTGTCTGTCGTTCCTCACCAGGGATTCTTCATTTAAGTTACTGATCTCACCGCTCACTCCTCTCTTGTGGAACCCACATGGGATAAAAGGGTCAAGGTGAGGTTTAACAGTTTTAGAGAAAACAGAGACACACAAGCACGAGACTCTCACATAGAGCAGACACACACAAACACAAACACACACACACACACACACACACACACACACACACGCAAACAGAGCTCTAACAGAGACATCAAGGCACAAGCACCAACACAAGACGCCTCCGAGGGAGGGGCTGCCGTGGGGGAACAGCGGCGGTGGCGCAGGCCCGCCACCGTATCCCTGAACACACACTGACATGTTGTAGAAGCAGCAGGGGTGGGGTGGGGTGGGGTGGGGGGGGGGTTGCCTGAGACATGGGTGAAGAAGAAGCTGCACACAAAATGGATGCCAACCATATCCATGCAGAAGCAGGGGAGGTGGGGGGTCTTTGTCAGCGCTGCAGTACGATCCAGTACAGTGAGCATGCCACAATGCCTTCTACTTGGAGCAACAGATAGAATAGAAAAACAGATATACTTTGTGGCAATAAAAGTCTTTTTATGCCATCTGCATTCAAACAGACATGTATATGCAGGAAGTCAAAAGAAAGGAGTGGAGTGGGGGGGTGAGTCGGGATGGAGGAGAGGTGGGGGTAACGCTCGGGAGGGAGTCATTCTTTCACACACAACTTTCTTGAGACAGAATGGGGTTGCCTGCACAAGGCCAAAAAAAGGATGATGGCAAGAAAAGATTTTGTTGCCGTTTTTTTCTCTATGTTGTATCAAAAATGGGAGGGGGGGGTGGAAACCGTATGAAAACACAAAAAGAAATAAACACAAACATGATGAGGAGGAGGACTTTAAATTTTCCAACCACCAAAAGTTCATGCGGCACAAGATGAGGCAAAAACGGAAGGTGCGGCTCTGTCCTCGAGAGGAGGATGGACGACGGATGATGAGGACAAGAAAGAAAGAAAAGAAAAGAGGAAACGAAAAGGAACTCAGCCCCAGTCCCCTCCTCCTACTCAAACCACCGGACCCCCAAAGGAAAGCAAAAACAACCCAGCAGCTGGGCCAAGTACAGAAGAGAGATGTTCATATGTGCATCACAGGAGGAAACCAAAGAGAAAATGTCATGCAACTGTTCATACGACTGGAAGCGGGTCGAGGAATGAGGACATGAATTTCTGTGTCAACATGGTGGAATGCACAGTTCAGGTACGTATGAGTGTGTGGGACTACATATGTTGCCGCTATATGAGGGGAGGGTACCATGTTGTCTTAAAACTCAGCCCAGGCTTCTGACACTACGCTTTGTTGCTCTTACACTTTTGAGAATACTTGGGTTTGAGGATTTAATAGTCTAAGGAAATGAAGAAGGAAAGAAAATAAGAGCTATAAAAATGTGTCCATTCAATTTCAATAATCTCCGGGGAAAGCAACTCTTCCCTGCAGATAAGGAGGCTAAATACTGCATGAAGGCACTGAGCAGATGGCTTCCTCTTCTCAGCCAACAGCCGCACATGCCCACGTAAATGTGGCCGCAACTTCAAGGAAACACAAGCTAATAAAGTGTGATAAGGCTTCAAAGTAGGTGACTTCCTTTCACTGACGGTTGGAAAAGGTGAAATTACAGGGTGAATGTTTACTCGTGTACACAAAGACCTCATTTGTGAGAGGAATAAATACACGATTATCTAGGATGAGATAACGTGACAGCCCGTTGCATTGTTTCAACTGGCTCTTATTATTAGCTGTGAAAAGCGGACGCTACGCTGAGCCGTATTTAGCCAGATTAAGGCGCCATCAATTAGTCTGCTGTGATGGCGTTGCGAAGGACAGTGACGCCATCAAATAGCCTGAGCCGTTAATGATTTCCAGAGCGCCTGAGGGGAAGCTTTCTGCAGACGGAGCCTCTTTCCACGGCGCTCACACACTGTATCATTAGCATACATTCCCAGTGCTGGCGGCACAAGTGTGACTGACAGCTGCTTATTTAAAAGCATCCAAACCCAAGTCGCCTCAAAATAACCAGCTCAGTTTTTACTCCACTGAGTCAGTCTACTAACAAGTGTGTGTGTGTGTGTGTGTGTGTGTGTGTGTGTTTGTGTGTGTGTATGTGTCAAGGAAGGAGGGAAGAGAGACGATGCGCACAGAAATTCGAGGATATCTGTTCTCTATTAGAATGTTTCAGGTAAGGCAAGCCTCCGACGAAGGGAACAGAGGTACAAACAAGAGAAGAAGAAGAAGGAGGAGAGGGAGGAAGAGGCTCTGTTGCAGTTAGTCTGCTACATATCACGGAATCTATGCTGAAAGCATCTTTGTTCTCGAAAGAATCTCAAAATGTATCCTCTGTCAAGAGAGACGCACACACACGCACAGCAAGAGGAAATCGACCAAGTACAGGACAGATACATTTTGAAGCATCAGTGCGGGCGACATGGGGCTTGATACTAATTTCGTACTTTGTTGAGTAAAGTTTTGCTCTCGACCGAATGCTGAGAGACCAAAATTAGTATCAACGCATCATCATGTCAGCAGCCAGTGGCCCCATAGCTAAGTGTAACTTGTTCTGGAGATGGAAGGTACTGATGACTGCCAGAATAGGCCTGACTTCAAACTCTATGTGTTGAATTATTTACGGTGAAAAAAGTGTGACTTCCTCTAGTGAGTTTGCTACGGCTACAGAACTTTAACGCTTCATCCATCTCCAACGAGTTAAACTTTACATACACAATGAGACCCCTCACACAAGTGTGGCTGGTAGTCAGAAGTTACACTTGGAGCTCCCATGGGACATGATGCTAAGAGGAGAAGCTCCTCGCTGGCAAATCAAAGAAAGAGAAGGAAGTAGAGGTTCAGAGCAAGCACAACTCGACACACCCGTCCCACCTGTATGTCCCGAGTCACACTCCTCCAGGTCCTCGTCGTCACTGGAGCACTCCGCTGATGAAACGATGTCATCGGTCGTCTGTGGAGGCGCGCACACACACACACACACGGACAGACAGAATGTGGTTAGGCTCGGGGTATTAGAGTGAGTCCTCAACTTGTGCACAGCCAAGGATATCTCCGGCAGCACACACCTCGCCGCCTGTCCTCCAGCCTCCATATATCACTTGGAGTCAATCATATTTCACAGTGTTTATCATTCTTCACTTTATGTGCTTTCCACCTCCGCAGATAATTGTTTTCCTTCACCCTCCGCACTCTGCCTCCCGTTATTTATCGCTCCTCTCCTCCTCGGTCGTCCACAATCAATGGCCCCCGCCAAGCCCTCCCAGATCTGTCCGGGCCTCTGATTTGTGCTAAAGGTGCGTTAGCAGCGAGGCTGCCAGGGCAGCGGCTTGCTAGCTACACGCTGAGCAGCAATGGATTATCTGCACTCTCCAGTCCCTGCAATTCTGATTTACTCCCCCCACCAACACTCTTTTTGGGACGACCCATGGAGGACGGGGGGTTTGTATTTCAGCAGTGGTGCGCTGGGCAGCCAGTGTTTATTAGAATGAATCAGCAGGGCAATAAAATAGAGCCTGTCAGCGAGCGGGGTTATGAAATCAGAGTGCTGATTGAGTTTTCCAGTCCTGGCCGAGCGTATGAGGCTCTAAATATCATTGAGCTTGACAGACTAATGAAACGCGCCCCCACGCTCGTGCTGCTGCTCTCAACAGGCCTGCGGGAAGCTGCCCATCTCCACGCAAGGCAAGCAGAACGGCCACCCTCACCTGGCAAGAGGCTCCATGAGATGCTTCTTTCTGTGTTAGAGGTTATATGTTTGCACTCGTGTCCACAGTCTCGTGTACTCCAGCACCAGGATGCACAGATCCAAGCACGAGAGGCGGTGCTAATCTAAATTGCTGTAAAATGTAGCCCCTCTGTAAACACCACATTATTTATTGAAGCCTCTTTAAGGGCGTAAATGTCTGGCTGAAGGAGGTTTATTGCTTGTTATTATGATAGCAACAGATGTGGGAGGCAGGGACGCGGAGAGATGAAAAAACAGCCACTTCAAAGTCTGTTCCAGCAATTTCAGGCCGAGACCATCACGCCGCAACCCAAACACACTCTCTCTCTTGTCCATTCATGCTGCGTTTGCCTGCATCTGACACCCACAGCAACATTCTCACAGGCTCCGAACAAGCAGCAGCGCCGGCGTATCCAACACAAGCGTCTGCAGGTCAGACATTCAAAATCAGGCTTCGAGTGTCAGAAAAGTGGATCCTTGCATATTTAAGCCCATCTGCTGTTTCTGTGGTCCAGTCGCAGGCTCCGCTCAGCGGACCACAGGGTTAGCCAGCGGCCTGTAAAGCATGGCCTTGTGGCTCTGACACCACACTCAACTGTGGCGTGGTTGTGCTGCCATTGTGGCTGAGTGTGTTGCCCGTCTGCACCGTCCTCTGGTGCCCCCAGGAACTGCAGTGGAGCTGCCGGATTTTGATACCTGGAAGTCATTAATCAGGGCCCAGATGGACTGCCAGACACCGCCGCAGTGACATCAGTGATTCAGTTCTGCCATGTTCTTATCATTGAAGCTTCTATTGAGGCAGAATGCTCCATCTTCAGAGATGTGAGGTTTTATTGGACAGAAAAGCTCAGGCCAGGCCCTGATGGTGCAGCGTGGAACAGCATCAACACCCCAGAGCCAGTCATGGACCCTCACCTGCAGCTACCGAGTCAGAGCGGCTCCTTAATAGAGGTCACGCACCGTTGGACCAGTTCTACTAGAACTGGCACTGGGAAGAACACCGTGGTCCGGTCAGGGTCGTAGCGGCACATTTAGCATTCTCATCTCACATTCCTGATCTCTGGACTTGTCGGCTCATGCAGGCTAAAGCTCAGCAGAACTCCTGCAAGGAGACAATCGTGCAGCACTTCATCTCAGAGTCTTTGGCCTTCAAAGAGAAGCAGCGTCTGTCGCGGCTCACGTATTGCAAAGGTTACATTGAAGGGGTCAAAGGAAAGCCTCCAGTCGATGTGTTCACTGTCATTTGATTGAAAATCAGCATCAGACTGAGAGTAGGAGGATTCCACCAGGATTCCACCGGCAGAAATTGAAGAGGCCTTGTAAATCGTGACGTTTGACATTAGGGGATCTTCTGGACTCGCTCCTGCTTCATTTTCATAAACACAGGATGTACCTCTGCCCGGCACCCAGCTTCACATCGAAGATCCCCACATGAAAGCCCATTTGTCTGCATCTGAACGCAGAGCTGATGAAGTGACGTGTGAAGCTCAGTCTCCTCTCAGTCAACCAGAGACGTGGTGAATAACGTATGGCCCCAGCTGAATGCCGTAAATGCAGAGGGAGGTCATGGAGCAGAGAGAGGCACAGACTACGTGTGTGTGTGTGCAGTCATGGCAGCCCTCAGCGGCGCAGCGCAGTGATGCGCCTGGCCAGCAGGACCACAAAAACTGATTTCACAGCTGGGGAAATCCAATTCTCTGTCTAAATCTCCAGAACATAGAGTGGGATCTGTTTGGCTGCAAAGTGATTTCTTTTTTGGTAGAATTATTCTCATTGCCGATGTTGTTGGGTACGGTGAGTGTGTAGAAACCTTTAACATGGCGTCCACCTGTGCGAGGTATCAGGGCCAGTGATGTCATGTGCACGTGCCTGGCTGGCCTGAGCACCCTGCCTCCAGTAACACTCAACAAACAGCCAAGTCACTGCCAGAGTTCAGTACAGCAGCGGCTTGTCTGACCTCGCCAGCACGTCGACCACGACCATCACACAGTAGGTCCACCAAGGCCACCGCCTCCTTGGGTGTGAGTCTCGTATCCAGTTTTTACCATCACGACAAGCAGCGCTAGCAAAGACACCGGTCGTCTCTACCATGCTGGTTTACTGTGAGCTGGCACAGAGGTGCGGCCAGCAGGTCCGTGTGATACAAATGGAACAGGAAGTGCTTCTGTGCAACTTCAGGCCGAGATGAACAAGAAGCTTGAAGCTGATGGATGGCAACCTTTAATTTTTACGCTAGTTCACACAGAAAAGCAGAGCGGACCTGCCCAGAACCGACCCAGCAGGTGCTGAGGGCCCTACAGCCACCAGGGCCCCCAAACTCCAGCATGGTAGGTCTACGGCTCTACACTGACCTATTGACCTCCACTAAAAAGGTCACGTGAACAGTGCTGTTGCTCTGTTTTTCTGTAGCTGCTAACGTGATGCTAGCTGGTACACTGAGGAGCTCCTCACACTCCATCATCATCTCCAGGTGGAGAGAAAAGGTCATGTGATAATAATGTAATGTAAGCAGGTGTCAAACTTTCAGCCATGAATCACTGGTCTCCCTCTGAAACGCAGCCAGTAGATTTTTCTCTTTTATAGTCAAAGAATCTCACTAGACTTTTAAGTAAACTGGTCTGCCAGCGCAGTGGAGAAACCCCTGAACGCGTCTTAAAACTGCTTCGTGATCTCACTGAGACGCCACTTGTTTAGTGACTCTGACTTCTGTGAATTAGAATGAATAATTACAGAACTGTTCTTGGTAAGGCGTGAGTTTTTGCAGTATTTATGTTGAGAACTCCAGCACCTCATGATGGCGCTGCACCTGTAGCTCTACGAGAGCCTCGGCCAGAAGCGAGGGCCCCAGACCTTTAGGCCCCGTCTAGCAGGGACATTCTATTTTATCTCATTTTGAGCTCAGCCATGGAGTGTGAGACTTTCCCTTCTTGGAATCAGAAGATTCTGACATTGGAACCCTTCCATCACAGTATGTGAACAACACTCGCGCAGTGATATTCGGTGGGGAATCTTTGAAGTACATCAACTGTATTTAACTCTGCTGGAGCTCCAGTGCGTCTCTCGACTGCTTTATCCCATGTTTCCTCAATCGCACACGTGTGTGTTGATTGATGGAGCCACCATGCATGTGGGTGAGGTTAGAGGAGGGACTTCTACAGGTACCATTCCTCCGAAAGACTGCTGCCAGGTGAGCTGGACATCTGTCTTCATGAGCTCTCAGCCAGAAAAGCTTCCCTCTGTGTTCCTCCGAGGCAGCGGCAGCGCCGCGGGCTGCTGCGTTGGGCTGCTGCGTTGGGCTGCATCAAGCAGAGAAATGCACCTGCTGACAGGTTTCCTCCTCGGACAAATCAAATAAACCTCCCAGACACATTTGAGAGGCTTTCCAACGGAGCAGACGCCCGGCTGAGGACGCCACCGATTACAGCTGACTGTTACATGGGTTTGATTGTTTGTGTGCTTTTTTGTGTGCAGGAGCAGCCGCACACTTCACACCTCATAGTGATACTGAATGCAAGTACATGATACTACAATCAGTAGCCCTGCAGACAGTAAATCTACTGTGATATTGTAGACAAATAAAACAGAAGCAAAAGCAAATCAGCTTTCAATTAGAAACCAAATGATTCTGCAGTCATCAATAATATCACATCTGCGTTGCTGAGAAGGGAACTGAAGTACATCGTCCTGGCAAGATGCTGGCACACACACACACACACACACACTGCCTGGATAATTGATATTTACTGATTAGTACTGTGATGGTGTAGCATTGATATTTTACATCGCGTTCCACCCAAAAGGTGCTTTGGGAGTGACAGCCATCACGTTTATGGACGGCAATAGGAACAGCTGCTGCCGTGGCAACAGCTGAATATGTACCGAGCAGGACGGAGATGTGACAGGTCACATCAAAGTGGTGGCATGTGCTCGTCAGCGGGACGGAGAGACAGAATCTCCTCGGCTGCTGTTGATGGTTTCTCCAGGGTCAGTAGAAGCAGTAGAAAGGCTAAAAGGCCGCTGTCGGCACCGGGCCGCAAACATGACATGAAATATGAGCCTGAAGGCTGCTGCATCCTGGGGAGGCGAACGGAATACCAGCAGCTGAAGTACTCTGAGGGAGCGCCAAGCATCACGCCAACATAACAGATGACCTTCACACGTGCGTCTGGCCCAGAGGGCGGAGCCATCGCTGACACACCATAGCCCTTTGAGAAGAGACACATTCCAGAACTAAATTACAACCCTGCTATCACACACAATTGGTTTATTTACCACGCCCTAGTGCCCAATGGCTAAAACAGCTTTTTGTGTGCTGATGGAATGAACCCAAAACAAATCAATTCTCCTCCAGCGCCTCATCCTGGCAGTCGGTTGCCATGGAAATCCAATGTGGTTACATGTTCAGAGATCAAAGTGGCAACGTTGAGGCAAGGGCGAATAGAAGACACCGCATTCAAAGCAACTTCTTATTCCCTGAAGAGTGTGTGTGTGTGTGTGTGTGTGTGTGTGTGTGTGTCTCTCTCTCTCTCTCTCTTTCACACACACACACACAAGACTGTTGTTCCGGTTGAGAAAAGTCACCAAAACCACTTTCATCTCATCCCTCCTAAGCAGGTCCCACATCTCTCCTCTGCCGGCCTTCGCACCAACACTTGATAGTCATCTCCACGGCGACAGCTCCGCCTCTCTATTGATGCTGGCTGATGTGTTATCATGTCGGGTGCTGACAGGCCAACAGCGGCTTGTATTACGAGAGGAATCAATGGTGCCGGGCCGTATCTCTGTCAATAGGCTACCACAAGTATCTGCTCGCGGCTCTGTGACAGATAAGATGCTTTATCAGAGTGGGGGGGGGGGGGCTCAGGCTAATATCAGTCATGAGTTCCCTTCAGTTGTTACCACACCACCTGCTGGTAACCTGCTTTATCCTCCGGTGATGGAAGATGAATCACAGTGGAACCAGGTCCAGGATCAGGTTGTTGGGCAAAGCCACGTGCTAAGTGGTTCTCCAAATCCTTCTATCCATCCATCCATCATCCATCATCATCCATCCATCATCCATCATCATCCATCCATCATCCCTCTATTCATCCATCCATCATCCATCATCCCTCTATTCATCCATCCATCATCCCTCTATTCATCCATCCATCATCAATCCATCATCCATCATCCCTCTATTCATCCATCCATCCATCATCCCTCTATCCATCCATCCATCATCCATCCATCCATCATCCCTCTATTCATCCATCCATCATCCATCAATCATCCATCTATCATCCCTCTATTCATCCATCCATCCATCATCCATCAATCATCCATCATCCCTCTATTCATCCATCCATCATCCCTCTATTCATCCATCTATCATCCATCCATCATCTATCATCATCCATCCATCATCCCTCTATTCATCCATCCATCCATCATCCATCCATCATCCCTCTATTCATCCATCCATCCATCATCTATCATCATCCATCCATCATCCCTCTATTCATCCATCCATCCATCATCCCTCTATTCATCCATCTATCATCCATCCATCATCTATCATCACCCCTCTATTCATCCATCCATCATCCATCCATCCATCCCTCTATTCATCCATCCATCCATCATCCAGCCATCATCCCTCTATTCATCCATCCATCATCCCTCTATTCATCCATCCATCCATCATCCCTCTATTCATCCATCCATCCCTCTATTCATCCATCCATCCATCATCTATCATCACCCCTCTATTCATCCATCCATCATCCATCCATCCATCCCTCTATTCATCCATCCATCCATCATCCATCCATCATCCCTCTATTCATCCATCCATCATCCCTCTATTCATCCATCCATCCATCATCCCTCTATTCATCCATCCCTCCATCCATCCGTCCATCCCTCCATCCATCCCTCCCTCCATCTTCCCCCTCTCCTCCTGTTCAGGGTGGTGGGGGTGGAGCCTATCCCAGCAGCCTTCCCCCTGGACAGGTCACCAGTCCATGGCAGGGCCAACACATAGAGACAGACAACCATTGGCTCTCCCAGCCACGCCTACGGTCAATTTAGAGTCTGGATTAACCTGGTCCCTCTTGATGTCTTTGGACATCCCCCCTTGGTGGGCCCCCTTGGTGGGCCCCCTTGGTGGGCCCCTGAAGTCAGCAGAGTTTTTTTTTTCTTTTCAGGTTTATGGAGAAACAGAAAGAGGTTGAGGAACGAAAACAGCTGGAAAGGAAAAAGAGGAAATTCATTTAATTTGTCCACCATCACCGTGTTGTGTTGGTTTCAGCAGAACTGGTTATGTGCCGAGTATTTCTTTTCTCTCAAGGACCAGCCTTCCTGCATGGCGCCGTCAGGCTGCTGGCTCACGGAAAACTCTAATTGCCCCGAGGCCAAAGGCAGCCACCTCAAACAGGGTCATTCATCTTCCCCTGGAAAAGGAAATGGTCTTTGGCCCTGATCCTTAATCACCCCCCTGCTGCAGTGTACAAGGTCATCAGGGAAGCCCGTGACACACACACACACACACACACACACACACACACACACACACACACACACACACACACACACACACTGATTTATCTCAGTAAAATTCTTTTTTTGAATTATAGAGACTGAACTGCACTGATGTGAAGTGTTTGTGCTGGTTGGTTGATGAAGCTAAATCAGACCCAGCAGCCAGACTCAGGCTTGGTGCTCACTGCCAGGTGATGGTGTCTGCTGGTGACTCAACCTCCCGCCTGCTGCTCCAACACCAGCACAACAGAGCGATTTACTAAACTACCAGGTTCAACCAACCACTCAGGCTGGGACGATGCTCCCCACACTCAAGTCAACTCCTGCTCATCCAACAGACTCAATTCACTTCATGCTAATTATTGAAACATTCACTGACGTTCATTTCCCGACAACCATCCTCGGTGTCCGTCCCTCTTTTGTTCACCCCAACTGCTAGAGGCAGATGCCCCCCCCCATTAATGTTGCATTTTTTGAGTCTCTTCAAACTTCAGTGTTCAATTTATTCAACGTCTTTGTGGCTGCAGACCTGCTGTATTTGGAAAGTGTCACGAGAGGACTTTTTGAAATCACTGCTGCCGTTTAAATGAAATTGACTTTGGTTTGCATTGTTATTGTTCCTTTTTATTTATTTGGCTTATTTATCTATTGCCCAGTGAGCTCAATAAGACTGAGGAGAGGCTCTGCAGCACTTTATGGAAACCAGCTAAAGAGGATTAAAGATTAAAGAGGAAGTAGGTGGGAGACAGCGTGGCTGTTGATGTGGTCACATGGTGACGGGTGGAGAGTCATGTGAGGGGGGGCAGACGGAAGGACATTTCTGTTCTCCTTCTGCAGGTGAAACTGGAGAACCAATTACAGGTCTGGGTTATGGTTTAGGTTACAGTTTGTGGTTCTCGCTTCAAAGAAAATGTGAGGAGTTTTCAGGGACACGGTGGTGAGCTGCGCTGAGAGCCGTGACCATAGAAGAAGATGAGCGAATGGGGGGGGGGGGGGGGTCAGGGCAGGACAGCAGAGGTGGACAGGCCTCGAAGGACCTCCCGATATCACCAGAGACTGAACCTTCAGAACATGAAAGTACCAGTGTTGCTGCCTGAAGATCAAAGCGGGAGTTTTATTGAGCAGAATTACCAGTTAAATCAGATTCCTCTGGTACAACAGGCGCCCTCTCTCCTTTAGATCTGAATTAAACTCTTAACCTTCAGAAGGTTTCACAACAATGTGCTGCTGTTGAAGCACAGTGGGGATTTGAGCTAAAGGCTAATGCTAGCATGCTTACATGGACACTACACATACATGTACATGCAAGTTCCTACACTGAAAGCTATCTGGCCTCAGGTCCTACTGCAGTCACGCTTGCTAGCGGCTGTTCGTTGCTGCTAACATGCTAACAGCTACTCTCATGTTAGCTGTTCACGTTGATGATGATGTGTTTGATCACATTTTTGTGTTTTCGTATCAGCTGCACTTTGGTGTCAGACGGCTGTAAAATGAGGGCTGATGCAGCCTCACTGATCACGTCAATCCAGTCAATAGGTAAGACAACAAGTCTGATCAGAACTATTGGCTTTCCATTGGCAACGTGTGAAGTCTGAGACAAACAGATGCTTGGGACCTGACACTTCTCCCTGCAGAATACATTTTCATCTCCTTTTTCAATCAATTTCAATATTTCTCTCAGTCAGATGCTATTATAACTTCAAGGCTGGAGCACCAAATCAATGTGGGCATTATGTAATGGCTGAAGCCAGCAGCTCACAGCCCCACGTCAGCCGGGGTCCCAGGAGGGTTCAGATCCTAATGAGCAGAAACCAAATTAAGCTTTCGATTTAGTCTCTTTTTAGAAGATCAAAGTTGAGACGCTGCTACAAACGAGTGGAGAAAGTATTTTAAATACGTCTCAGCCCTTTCATGGTACAGCTACACACACACGCGTAGACACACACACGTAGAGACACACACACACACGTAGACACACACACACACGTAGAGACACACACACACACTTAGTCACACACACACGTAGAGACACACACACACACACTTAGTCACACACGTAGAGACACACACACGTAGACACACACGTAGAGACACGCACACACGTAGAGACATACACACGTAGAGACACACACATACACACGTAAAGACACACACGTAGAGACACACACACGTAGACACACACATACACACGTAGAGACACACACACATAGAGACACACACATACACACGTAAAGGCACACACGTAGAGACACACACATACACATGTAGAGACACACACATACACATGTAGAGACACACATACACACGTAGAGACACACACATACACACGTAGAGACACACACACGTAGAGACACACATACACACGTAAAGACACACTCGTAGAGACACACACGTAGAGACACACACACACACGTAGACACACACATACACGTGGAGACACACACGTAGAGACACACATACACACATAGAGACACACACATACACACGTAGAGACACGCAGAGACACACACAGACACACACACACATAGACACACACACACTATCAATTATCCAGGCCTCCTCGTTAGAGGACCAACAGGTCTCATTAGAGTCGCTGAGGACAAGGAGCAGACAGATTAGCGCTCCTGCTAACAGCCCAGCTAGCACACACGCTGCTGCTGAGGAACATCAAAGGCTTCAGCTGTGACTGAGTCAACGGCTGTGTGAGCGCCGCTGGGATGCAGACTCACACCAGCTCTCTCTCGTCGCAGCAAAGGGAGCTTCGTGGACGCTACAGGTTCGACTCTAAAGCTTTTTCCCGTCCCTGGTTTTCTCCTCCATCATATATTACCAATTCAAGCGATTCCCAGTCTGTCCTGGTGGTGGCTCCGCCCCCTGTGCTGCTCAGAGATGCCTCCTCATCACACGGGGCATCACGGGCCGCATGTTTTCACCTGATGGTTGTCCTCGCCAGGAGGATCACCTCCCCCCTCCAAACAGGTGCCCTGACTAACCAGAGGAGGAGCTAGAGCAGGGACCAGGGCACCCCCCCATCCGCCCTCCCAACCAGACACGGCCAGTTGTGTCTGTACAGAGGCCCAACAGAGGAGGAGGCAACATGGGCGACTGAACTGATACCTGAGCCCCAGGTTGCTAGGCAACACAATAGAGCGCTTACACAGTTTGAGGACGTCTTCTGTCCTGCTGGGTGACAGGACGGATGCCACTTTCATCTCTGTTCTGTTAAACGTGGAGACGCAGCGCTCGTTTGCCCTGACTTGTTCCACCACAGTTCTCTCAGACAAGGATGCGTCTCCTCAAGGAACATTTATGAAAAGCTATCCACAATGTGTCAGGTACAGTCCTAATTAGGTCCAGCAACACCAGTGTACCAGAGCTACCCTGCAGCTGCACCACACTGTGGCGGTCTGGTAACCAAAGTCCAAAGCCTTGCTCTTCTAGCAAGCAGGTGCCAGATGTTCTTCCTGTATCTCATCAGGGGGCACTGAGCGTTGCGCTACCTTCAGATATCTTGGCATTCTTCTTGATGACAGCCTCTCTTTCCAACTCTCATTGACAGCCTCCTGACAAAACTGAAGATGAGACGAAGTGTTTTCTTCAGGAACAAATCCTGCCTCTCAGCTGCTGCAAGGCAACGTTTGGTTGCTGCTACTTCTCTGCTGCGTTTGGACCACGGCGATGTCCTGTGGCAAGTGGACGCCATGGCGCACCATGGCTGTAAACCACTTACACACCACTGTGTGCTCTACTGTCTGGTTACCTGGCCATCTCTCTCCATCCGTCGAACCCCCCCACTGGGACTTTCATTTACGAATCCATTCTTGGGCTGCCCCCCCACCTACCTTTCCATCTACCTCTCATGCAAGCAGTCCAAGTAGGGCCTCGGTTCACAGGACATCATCACTTTCTCTATTCCCTCGGTCCAGACTGAAAATTGCAAAAAAGGGTTCTCTTTCGCAGCTCCATCTACTTGGACCTGGTCCAGGCTGTCCAACCTGGTCCCCACGACAAGCTTGAAATTGTGACTGAGCGACATTGAGCGAGCGTCCACGTCGCGCTCCTGCCGACAAAGCTGACCCTCTCTGCACTTCACATCCAAGCTGTGATAGTCTGTTTCCTGTGCTGTTGTACCTCTCTGGCCATTGAGGATCAACCTGCGGCTTTCGTCCTGCTGCCGTAGGTTGTAGGTGGACTGTTGTCATACTGTAGTCCTGCTGCCGTAGGTTGTAGGTGGACTGTTGTCATACTGTAGTCCTGCTGCCGTAGGTTGTAGGTGGACTGTTGTCATACTGTAGTCCTGCTGTTTCCTTGTAGCCTGGTCTTAGTCTTGTTTTTGGCCTGTCTAACCTGTCGTTCCAATGCGTCTGTGTGATCGTGAACAGGTCACTCTTGTAAGTGAGCCTCTGGACTCGATGCAGTTTTACTCGTTACCTCACCCAGCAGCTCTACAACGACCCAACCTGGGACGTTAAACACCCCCACACAGAGAAGAAGAGGGGGTCACCTCTGAGGACCCTACATGGACCAGCAGTGTTGGTGAGGCTTGGTTCCACCGGGAACATCAGCTTGCTAGCATTAAAGCATTAGCTGGCAGACACTGTTAGCATCAGTAACGGTAAACTTCTCATGGTGACACTGGTACTAACGCGCCACGTAGGACATGAATGTATTCACCTCATTTTCTGTTGAATTGTGGGAATAAATCCTATTTTTGCTAGCAAGCATCAGCCAGTGGGTGGATTGGGAACAAAGTGACTTGTGAGTATCAGTGAGTCGCTAACAGCTTTGACTCTGCAGCATTTGTGATCAGGAAGTCTGCACGAATCAGGAGTCTCTGTTGTTGCATGTACGTGTCACTGCTGTGTCGCCACTGGATGGAGAGTAAAGCAGCTTGCTCCAATACAGCAGTCGCAGCAGTGACGGCAGCGTTCACAGGCTCATCGTCTTGCTCAAGGGCATCTAGCATGTGAACCAGTGACCCTCCCACAGCCAGACGACCTCCTGAAGTATCACAGCAGGGATCCTGTAGTGCCGCGACCAGCTGCAGGGTCGTGGAAGAAGCAACTCATTAAGGTGACACGAGTGTCAACATTCTTTTCCGTCCCTCTGATGTCACGTCCGTTCTGGCGCGTTCACACTACAGAGAGGCAGAGGGAGCAGATGATGTCCCAGTCTTGCTTCTTTGAACTTCTTCCAAGTCTGATTTAAAGAATTTACGATGTGTTAAAGGAAAAAAACCCTGGCAATATAGTATAAGTTAAACTTTGATAATAGTTTTGTTCCCAGAATCGTTGTGGTGGAAAGTCAATTAAACAGCAGCCAGAGAACACGATCACACAGCAACGCTGCAACTGAGCCGACCGGCTGAGCTCAGGATTTAACACACGCCTCTCCTCTGATAATCCATGTAAGTCTGGTGGCGAGGGCTCGAGGTTCGATGACATCTGCTCTGGAGGAAGACCAGTCTGGATTTCAGATGTAATTCCTTGAATAACATTGAGAGTGTTTTCTTAATCCGCAATTATTCAAAGAGGTATGCAGTGTAATTAGAAGCTATTTACATTTCCATGACGACGGTGATCTGCTGAAGTTTGCTGCTTTTATCAGTCTGCATAACTCAAACACTTTCATCAACGTGTGTTTCGCCTTGGAGGGTCACTTCAGTGATTTGTTGGAAATGTGAACCATGCAATGTCAAGTCAGCCGTCTCTAGAGGCAGCAGCACGAGGTGTGTGTGTGTGTGTGTGTGTGTGTGTGTGTGTGTGTGTGTGTGTGTGTGTGTAACACCCCGAGCATGGATAACGTCCTGCAGCTCAGCTCAGAAACAAACATTTATGTTATGTTGCTTGCTTGCCCCTCAGTGTGTGAGTGCCCCACCATGACAGCAGTGGCTGACTAGACAACAGACACACACACACACACACACACACACACACACACACACACACACGCACACACACACACACACACTGAAGCTGAGGTGTTACCGGGGGATCTGTATTAGCGGGGTTGTGAGGCATGGGGGACATCCATTACAAAGACCCCTGTGGCTCAAAACCCTGGAGCTGCTGCTGGTTCTCACACTGACAAACTGTGCTGAACACACACACACACACACACACACACACACACACACACACACACACACACACACACATTCAGTGTTCTAAGGGTAGACGCTCCATGAACATATTCTCCTACACACCAAGTGACATGAAATATTCATACAGAGTCAGAACTGCATGTTGCATCTCTGTGACAGACAATTCCTGTCAGAGCTGGAATGAGTTTGTCATGTCAATGTAGGCGTGTGCATGCGTGGGTATGTATGTGTGTGTGATTGTGTGAGTGTGTATGTGTGTTTGTGAGTGTGTATATGTGTGTGTGGGGGGAGGGCATCCCACTTTCCAACCATCCTGAGACACAGTGCTTGTGTTCTGCTCTGGTAATGAGAGTGGATGTAGCTGCCTCGGGCTGACTGATTTTAGAGAGAGAGAGAGAGAGAGAGAGAGAGAGAGAGTGTGTGTGTGTGTGTGTGTGTGTGTGTGTGTGTGTGTGTGTGTGTGTGTGTGTGTGTTCAGGACAGTGCATGGCAGCTTAATTTGGTTATAGATGTATGCAGATGTGAGAGCGATCCCTGTGCAAACTGTCTGTGTGTGTATGTGTATATGTGCGTGTATGTGTGTGTATGTGTGAGTATATATGTATGTGTGTATGTGTATATGTGTGTGTATGTGTGAGTATATATATGTGTGTGTGTGTGTCTTTAATGAGCCCCAACACATCAGCAGGGTCCCCATCAGTCTGCTGTCTCCTAATTGGACCTACAGAGTAACCAGTGGACCTTCAGCATTCATCTCCCAGAATTCAGTAGGACACACAGCTGGGCTCCTACCAGAGGGACGCAGGAAGAGAACTGAGGGAGTGAATGAAGAAAAAAGCTGTGGCCGAAAAATGAATGACAGCGCGCACACACACAGACACAGACACACACACACAGTCACACACACACACACAGACACACACACACAGTCACACACACACACAGACACACATAGTCACACACACACAGACACACACACACAGGAACACACACACACACACAGACACACACACACACACAGAAACAGACACACACACACAGTCACACAGACACACACGCACGCACAGAAACACACAGACACACACACACACAGACACACACGCACACACAGAAACAGACACACACACACAGTCACACAGACACACACGCACGCACAGAAACACACAGACACACACACACAGACACACACTTGTCAAACATTCAGCAGCTCCTCCCTCCTGCTGAAGACAGAATGAATCAATGATTGTCAGAGTACCGTGTTTTATGGGTCCTAAAGGTAGACAACGGACAAGGAAGGAGGAAGAAAGAGAAGGAAGGAGAGGAGGGAGAAGGAGAGGGAGGGAGAAGGAGAGGGAGGGAGAACTTTCTCTCCGCGTGGTTCAGAGCGTCCCAGTGCGTTCAGGCTTTCTCCCACTGCTCAACAGAAAAAAGCCCAATTAAACTACAAACAATTGCCTCTCGTTTCCCGTCTCCTGAGCACGGCGCCCGTTGAGGTTGATGGACGCGAGCAATTTCTTTAACACGGCAACCACGCAAATCCTTTTCAATGTCCCTCCCTCAGCTTTTCCCCTGCCGGTGTTCTAGCTGTTCTCCAACGTCTCAGGCCAGCAGCGCCAGGTCACTGAGAGGATTCAGAAAAAGAAGCATGAGCATAATCAGATCTTGAATAATCACGCGAGAGTCGACCTGTGGTCAGCGCTCGTGACATCAGCAGCATCACAACGAATCCAACACTGTCACACTTAGGAACCCCCAGTTGAGTGAGAGGACACTCGGCTCACGGGGACGCGGGAGCGAGTTCCCTGCACCAGTCTGCATCCCTGCCACTGCAGCAGCTGCATGGAGGAAACACACCGAGCCCAACGCTCACGAGCACAGAACTTCGCTGCATCAGAGTGAAAACCGTGAGCTCACTTTAAGGTTCTTAATGACAGAGAAGGTTTAAAGTTTCCTCATCTCTTCCTGCAACATCTGGATATTTCATAAATCACATGACCTCCAACTTAAACATCAGGACATGTCAGTTAATCACCTCTGAGCTCAGCCGCCACTGGTGCTGCTGGAACCTGCTGGAACCTGCTGGAACCTGCTGGAACCTGCACACCTCATGATTCCTGTGTACGTCCCCTGACCTTTGTGTTCCTGCAGCTGCAGACTGGATTTACTTGTCTTTCCAAGTCAATCAAGAACTAATTAATATTCATGATGATGGATTTCTTTAACGGATTCTTTATTTACAGTGAGCTTCTGTTTTCCTCCTGCATGCTAACAAGAAAAACTGAATGAGCCTATCAAAGGACCAGTGGCATTATCTTCCTGGTCTGATGGAGCGACATGGTTCCAGGTCTGATAAGGTGATCTGGTTCCCGGTCTGATAAGGTGATATGGTTCCAGGTCTGATAAGGTGATCTGGTTCCAGGTCTGATAAGGTGATCTGGTTCCAGGTCTGATAAGGTGATCTGGTTCCAGGTCTGATAAGGTGATATGGTTCCAGGTCTGATAAGGTGATCTGGTTCCAGGTCTGATAAGGTGATCTGGTTCCAGGTCTGATAAGGTGATCTGGTTCCAGGTCTGATAAGGTGATATGGTTCCAGGTCTGATAAGGTGATCTGGTTCCAGGTCTGATAAGGTGATATGGTTCCAGGTCTGATAAGGTGATATGGTTCCAGGCCTGATAAGGTGATATGGTTCCAGGTCTAATAAGGTGATATGGTTCCAGGTCTGATAAGGTGATCTGGTTCCAGGTCTGATAAGGTGATATGGTTCCAGGTCTGATAAGGTGATCTGGTTCCAAGCCTGATAAGGTGATCTGGTTCCCGGTCTGATAAGGTGATATGGTTCCAGGTCTGATAAGGTGATCTGGTTCCAGGTCTGATGGGGTGATATGGTTCCAGGTCTGATAAGGTGATCTGGTTCCAGGTCTGATGGGGTGATATGGTTCCAGGTCTGATAAGGTGATCTGGTTCCAGGTCTGATGGAGTCCAGACACTTCAGTCTTTGAAGCAAGTCGGAGCAGAAATGTTTGGAAGTCCAAACGGGAGCTGTTCCAAGTCTAGTGATCAGCAACTTCAACCCCAAAATAAAACCTCAAAATCCTGTAATCCTTTAAAAAAAAAAAAGATTCTAAAAATCAAACAGAAAGAATGAGAATTCTTCGCTTGTTTTGATTGATCATCTAAAACGTTATAAAATGGAGGCATGGCCAAAGATTTTCATGAAAGTTCCTGGAGGCGCCACTGCCCGCCCCATCCTGGTCCGATGCTGTGAGCTTCAGCTCAGAATGCTGCAGCGTTTCACACATCTGGGGAAGAGGAAGACAACCGATGCTCGACCACCAGCAGGGACGCGACGGACCGGGGCCAAACATGAGGATGGACCTGACGCGCGCGTGCGGCCCGTGGAGTTTTCAGCCTGGATGAGGTGTGAGACGAGCCTAACTCAGACGTGCAGAGCTCCACTTCCTCTGATTCAACCTCTGCCTCTGGAGTCACGGCAAAGGATGGGCCAGCCACTTCTGCACCAATCACAAGGTATTTAGGAGCTCTGCCTCTGCCCCCCCATGCTGACATGAAGCGTCATCATCAGTGCTGCTGAGGTGAAGAGGGCGACCGCCGCCGCCGCCCCTGTCTGCCATCCAGCTCGTCTCACCCCCCAGAGAGAGTTATTGCTTTAATATGAACGAGGAATGGTTCAATTTGTCCCCTGGGTGTCAGGCGACTGCTCGGCTTGATTACTTTCTTGGCACCGCAGTGACATTCATCAGCTGGGACTCAGGACATATTGGAGAAAAGCCTCTGTTATACCAGGACAGGCAAGTGACGGGCAGACGAGGGCCAGGAGAGAAGAAGAGGAGCCGATTGAGCAGCAGCACTCTGGTCTTCCATAGATACGAGACCCTGACCCAGACTGGGAGGGCCTCCAGCATCAGAGCTGGGTACCAAGAAAGGTTGAGGCATTAACACACATTCCTCACGTTTCACACTTCAGTGCTGAACAGGTTAAAGAAATGAGGTGGACTGTAGGAGAAGCTTCTTACCTTTGGACTGAGCCAGACTACCTGGCAGATGGTTCCATCTACAAATCTGTCCAAGGACGAGGTACTCACTCCTACAACCCACTAATGCAGCAGCATAAAGCAGCCGGTCATAAATGCTCTGTTTATGGGTTCTGTTGGAGAGCTGTGGATTTGTTGCTGCTGTGTTTGTGTTGAACTGAACTGAACTAAATAGAGGAATGTGGGAACTTTCAGAGACACCAGAAGTGTGTTTATCAAGACAATGGCTGGAAGCAGACACACACACACACACACACACACACACACACACACACACACACACACACACACACACACACACACACACACAAGCCATTCGCTGACATCAGTGGGCCTGGAGACGAGTCACCTGCATGACTCGGTCCCAGGCTGGCTCTAGTTGATGGGATCTACACTCACAACAGGACGGCTGCTGCTTACGGGGAACCAGGTCAGCATCAGGAAGTGCTGCTACCTGACACAGCAGCCTAGTTTACCGACGAATCCTCCTGACAAGACTGACGATGACTCTACTTCCTCTCCGTCTGCCAATCAGAGTGATTCATCAATCTATTAACACAAAATTACTCAAGTAATCCTGCAAGTGAACTGGAGCCAGAACTGACCCAGTACGCTCAGCAGGCACCAGTACGCTCAGCAGGCACCAGTACGCTCAGCAGGCACCAGTACGCTCTGCAGGCACCAGTACGCTCAGCAGGCACCAGTACGCTCTGCAGGCACCAGTACGCTCTGCAGGCACCAGTACGCTCAGCAGGCACCAGTACGCTCAGCAGGCACCAGTACGCTCAGCAGGCACCAGTACGCTCAGCAGGCACCAGTACGCTCTGCAGGCACCAGTACGCTCAGCAGGCACCAGTACGCTCAGCAGGCACCAGTACGCTCAGCAGGCACCAGTACGCTCAGCAGGCACCAGTACGCTCTGCAGGCACCAGTACGCTCTGCAGGCACCAGTACGCTCAGCAGGCACCAGTACGCTCAGCAAACCTCACTCATTCAAGACCCTTTCTTCACACATACTGCAGCCCTCAACTTAGACTGACAGGCAGGAGGTGTGTAACTCCTCCTCCTGATGTCCACGGTGTTCCTGTTGGAACTGCCAATCACAAAGACTTCAATGTGACAGGAGGTTCACCATCGAAGTCAGGAGGAGGAGTTAGACAACCCTCAGACGGACCTCCCACCCCCGGGACCTTACCTGGATGGTGGGTGGAGAGCGCTGCTTGCGAGTGGTGGTGGTTGACAGAGTGGTTGTGGTCTCGATGAAGGTGGTGGACATCTCTGGTGGCACTGAGGTGGTGGTGCGTGCTGCGCCCCTGCTGGCCGGCACATCGCCAACCAACCGCACGCTGCCATTCACCTTGATGTTGGCGTGACCTTCGGCAGCCATGTTGAGGACTTTGAGACCGTTGTAGTACAGGCCAGAGAGCTGGCCCTGATAGGGCCTCTTCCTGTCGTTGCCACCGATGGAGATGGTCGCCTGGGTGTTGAAGATTGTCAGCTGCCGCCCTGGTGCGGGGGAAGGAGGGGGAAGGAGGGGGGTAGTAAGCTGATGAGGATCTGATGTAACAGAGGACGTTGTCACAGAAACCCTACTAGCGTGCTCCACTGTCTCTGCAGCCTGCTAAGGCTGCTTGACAACAGCTGCTCATCAGCTCTCACCAGCTCCACCATCCTCATCTTTTAAGAGCCTGCAGCTCTAATCACATGCATCTACTGCGGGGGCCTTTGTCCCTTTGACTTAGCAGGAAAAGACCCTCCGGACGAGGCTGCCAGGCTGAGAACAGCGGACGCTCTAGCAGCCGTCTTGTGAGAAAGAGCACATGCAGGTGTGAAAATACTTCAGCTAACATGTTGCACACACTCTTCATATTCTCTCCACACAACAGTGACATCATGCAGTAAAGTGATTAATAAGTAGGGACACAAGCTTTGGCATATTATGATAACGGATGAGCAACACACACTGGCTGCACGTCATGGTGGATTTCATCCCGCTACGCTTAAATATCATTGTCAAAACACACAGCTCATGCATTAATGATGAAATGAAAACACACCAAACTTCCGCTGGACAGGAATCATAATTAAACATCTCATTTGAATAATGCAGCATTGTTCCATTTGCAGCACTGGCACACTTCTGCTCCACAGGACGTGGGATGACGGGGCACCACGGTCGGATCACAGGGGTGAAAATGAAGCGGCACATGTGGAGTCATGCATGCAGCAGGAATGGCATTCTCCCGGCCTGTTTGTGGTTTAGTAATTGTTAAAGGGACTTTATGATCAGGTTAAGATGTTCATGTGCATTGAACTTTAAATGCAGTTTATGACGGTATTATGTTGAGTAAGAAACCTTATTATGAGGCCCAGATTGCTGCTGATTGCCAGGAATGATTGAGTCGCCTCCACAATCTCAGGCTGACGTTCTGCCGTCAAAAAGGCTCCAATTAACACTCCCTCCCCAAACGGGTGAGGGTCTGATCGCGTGTGATGTGTGCAGCTACAATCAGAGACGTTACAGCAGGGAAAAGCACCTGCTGCTGACAAAGACTTCAGGGACACGTGCCCACTGATTAGTTTGTCCTCAAACATTGCAGAGGATTTGAGCCAAGCCAGCTAATTGGGACACTGTTGCAGCGTAAATAAACCTGCCGAGATCAGAGTGGCTGATGTTTCTGTGAAATCTCTTCCCAGTCCCTTTAACTGGACACCATGACTCAACAAAATTTAAAAAGATGGAGATGAAAAACGGGGATGAGAACTGAAGAAACTGACAAAGAAATGAAGGACAAGGTCGCTCTGTTTTACGTGTTTTTAAGGGGTTTAAGGAATGGTTCATCATTCTCAGAGGTCGGAGGGGAACAAGCCAATGAAATGACAGGAAATAAAAGAAACATTCTGGAAGTTTTAGAAGAATATTTACCTTTCTCCTGAAGCCAATCTTCTACTGGCCGGGTATATTTGAACGGGATTTTCTTATTTGCCATTTGATAGCGCTCAATGTCGCTGTTGCCTTTGAAGTTTGAAAGTTTAACAAACAGCTTGAAACAGTGGGCAATAGACATCACACATTTATACAGAGGTTTAGAACGAGTTTTATCTTTGTTTAGGAGAATTTATGAAAGCTTTATGAGGAGTTTAAACGCTGGAATCATATTTATGGAGAACTCTGCATCAAATGTATAAACAATCCATGATTCAGAAGCATAGCAGTCAACCTGGAAGAATGGTTAGACACACATCACACCCTCGTCATGCGATCCGTTCAGGCAAGAACAGGAGCACCAGGTGGTCACACAGGTACACCCTCTCTCATTGGACACCACCTGCTGCTGCACATCCTGGGCCAAACAACGGAGCGCGTGGAGGGATGGAGCTGTGTAGCCGCTTTGTAGGGGGGGCGTTGAAGTACTGCGGTATTACTGGGGGCGGGGGTCCCACAGAGGGAAGGATTTGAAAAGGACAATGCATACAAATGAGATCATTACGGACATGGTGGGAGGCTTTCGGGCTAGAAAGCGCTACCCAGCTGCTACGTCCCTCTCCTCGGAGACCGCTGCAGCTACCAGGTATTAATATGCTGCTCTGAAGCGGGAGCGTGGCGTGATACGTACGGGTGTGCCGCATACGCCAGGATGCAATACTTTGTCTGACGATCACAGAAGCGTTCCCTTGGCGGGGAACTGCTGAGAAAGGAGATGTGGAGCTCTGAGTTCAAAGACTCAGAGGAATGTGAAGCCTGTGTAGAATCATGAATGGCACCATGATGTCACTGGGTACTCAGGTGGGAGGAAACACGGCGCTGGCGCCCCGCTGCTGCTCAGTAACGACGAGAAGGGCGAGGCTTCGTAATTGTGAGAGAAAGACTTTTGAAAATGGGTCAAGTATGGCTGCTGGGGTTCTTTCACATGATTGATCTTTGTCTACACACACACTCACACACGCACACTCTCACACACACTCACACACACACACTCACAGGTTCTGGTCAGTGGTTCAGACACCAAGAGTGTATCATTGCACCCTGAATCCTTGTTCAAACGCTGACGAATGCACGCGATTTCACGTCACAGGTCTTCATCTCTCCATTGTTCCTTTCTTTCTCTCTACCCTTTGACTCGGAGCCATGTGAGGGCCAGCTGGGACGGCCTGGACACGGCTGCGAGGAAGCCGGCGGGGGCGTCTGCGGGCGCCAGCAGGTTAATCAGCTACTAGCAGGACTCAGTCCCCCTACCTTTGATCTGGAGCAGCCAGACAGAGGGAGGGACGGTGGTCGTGCTGGGACACACAGAGCTGTTCCAGGTTTGAGGAGCAGCTTAGAACTGCCACTACTTTTCTGACTCTCCTAACGATGTCGATTCTGTTGGCCAGAGTGAAATGTAAGTGTGAGTGAGGCGAAGGGCCGAGCGCGCTCTCAGGTGATTAATGAGGTGACAGCGCTCCTGTAATGAATACACCACAAGCTAATTGTGCAACTAATGAGAAAAATCTCTCTAGTTTGTCAATTTGATATTCACTTTCTAAAGGTGACTCCAGAATGGACGACCTTGCCAATAAGAGACTATTGTTTATTATAAAATCACTCTGCCTCCAAGACTTTTTTCTGTTTTTGCTCCAATGCAAAGTCCAGGCTGGTTCCCAGGGAAGAGTTTTCCCTCGAGCTTTCAGAAGTGCTCATAATTAGCTCATAATTCATAGGGTGCTTTCTGGGTCCACACAAAAAAACCTACCATCCTATAAACACATCAAATGAATGATTGTATGTAACCATGGTGATGTCACAGGAAGTATGTGAAATGGTCGTTAGGGTCATTTTGAGGTCATTTGAGACATATGATATGTATATATGTACATATATATATATATATATATATATATATATATATATATACATATATACATATATACATAATATACGTATATATGTACATATATATGTACATATATGTACATATATACATATATACGTATATATGTACATATATATGTACATATATATGTACATATATATGTACATATATATGTACATATATATGTACATATATATGTATATTATGTATATATGTACATATATACGTATATTATGTATATATGTACATATATACGTATATTATGTATATATGTACATATATACATAATATACGTATATATGTACATATATATGTACATATATATGTACATATATACATAATATACATATATATGTACATATATGTATATCAATCCAACGTCTTAATGTTTCCCTTTTGTGGGAGTTTCAATAAACTGGCACAGCAACAGCCGTCTGCTGCTTCGTCGCTCGGTTCTGATCCGTCTGCTTGCCAGACCGATCTCACTGGGGCTCCATCACACGAGCCGCGCTGAGAGAGCATCAAAACTGTGAAAATGGCTACTGTCACAGGCTCCTGGCATTTTCTCCATTCCGGGGGAAGATGAGTACGTTCGCTGCACCGCGGTCTCGTCCAGAAATCATCTTCCAACAGCTCGACTGCCGCCGCACCGTCCACCTCCTCTCCAATCTACACTTCACTTCCATCTCCGCCTCTCTTCTCTCTTGCTGGCTATTCATCCATCCACCACACTTTCTATTGTGCTGCTCCTCTGCCTGCCATGCATCCCTGCCTCCCTCCCTCCATCCTCTGCTCCTTCATCTACCTCCTGCTGTCCTCCGTCTCTCTCCAGCCCTCCTCACTCATCTCACCTACGTCGTCCTTCTTCAGCTACAGTTATCATTCATCTACGTTCCCTTTCTCTTTCTCTCCACCTCTCTGAATTTTATGTCACCTCTTCGTCCTCCTCGATCCTGCACCTCCACACACCCTCTGTGACTATTTACTCAGTCCCTCTGTCTCTCTCCTCTCTCAGGCAGACCAGACAGTAAATTCATCATCTCTCAGGTCGCTCTGAAAGCGATCATCATGTTGAAAGGATGAATTTGCCTGGTGGCTTCTACGCTCGTCTTAGTTTGAGTTCTGAGCACGACAGCGATTGTGTCTGAGATAGGGCTAATCGCGCTTGGCCCGGGGGACGCGTGGGCTTTTATCTTGCTCCCAAGGAATACGGCTTTGTGTAAATTTGAAAACAAAGATAGGCAGATATGTTGAGACGGTGCAGCTCACTGTGCCTGTTTAAGGAAGCTGAGGCTGGAGCATCGTGAGCATGAGTGGACGGACGAAGGTCTGTGTTTCCATGTTGCTGAACACAGGGCCAATTGTTGGTACGACCAAGCCCCCACAACTGATTATGGAGCGCACGCGCGCACACACACACACACACACACACACACACACTTTCTCATCCCCCCCAGGCACAGTTAGGCGAATGGTCACTCATCTGAGACAACGGCTGAACCTCAGCCAGCTCTGACTAAGTGTGATGCACAATTTCCGCCTGGCTTGGTCAAGCAATTCTTTGATTCAAAGATCCAAACTCACGCAAGATGATCATGTGATCCAAAATCAGAGTTAAGGGATTTGGAGGGTTATATAAGGAAAGTGGAACCCTCTCGCTAAACAAAGACAAGCCCCTGCAGTAATGTGGCTTGTCACAAAAGTCCACAGAACAGAGGAATGGAGGGAGAGCTGCACGGCCCTGGTGACTGGGAGAGGAAGAGGAGCACGGATGAAGAGGAATTTGAGGACAAGAAAGAATCCAGATCTGTTGGAGGGAGGAGAATAATTAGAGGAAGGAACACACACGATGACGCACGATGGGACTGGTTTGGAGAAGACCGGATCACTGGGTCAGATCAGCCCTGCGTTCCTCTACAATATTGTCAGCTGTAAAGTTCTCATTCGTCACCTCTTGGTGTCTTGGCGATGGCCGTTGGTAGAATTGGAGTCAAAGCTGATGTGGGAAGATGGCGGCCTCCCAGCACCGGGGCAGACAAGCGCCCGGCGGCTCCTGTCTCCTTCACTGGATCTGAGTAAATCCTTGGTCACTGGCATGTGTTGCTGTCGCTCTCCAGAATCACTTGACATCAAATAATTCCTTAGGCTGTGGTATGTGATTGGCCCTCCGACCTGCGTGGTCATGTGACGTTCCTCCCGCTCGGCCACAGATGGACTATCATTTCATCTTAGTGAACCAACATCTGGTTCAGGTGCAGGATTCCTAGGTGTCGCTCTGCAGCTGTGAGAACACACGACCCCAACATGGAGGAGCGGCATCAGTGGTGGCGCTCAAGGATGGGTCCCTCTGTAGATACTGAGTATACTGTGTACCCTCTAGGTACTGTGTACCCTGTAGGAACTATGTACTCTGTAGGTACTGTGTACCCTCTAGGTACTGTGTACTCTGTAGGTACTGTGTACCCTCTAGGTACTGTGTACTCTCTAGGTACTGTGTACTCTGTAAGAACTATGTACTCTGTAGGTACTGTGTACCCTCTAGGTACTGTGTACTCTGTAGGTACTGTGTACCCTCTAGGTACTATGTACTCTGTAGGAACTATGTACTCTGTAGGTACTGTGTACCCTCTAGGTACTGTGTACTCTCTAGGTACTGTGTACTCTGTAAGAACTATGTACTCTGTAGGTACTGTGTACCCTCTAGGTACTGTGTACCCTCTAGGTACTGTGTACTCTGTAGGAACTATGTACTCTGTAGGTACTGTGTACCCTCTAGGTACTGTGTACTCTGTAGGAATTATGTACTCTGTAGGTACTGTGCACCCTCTAGGTACTGTGTACTCTGTAGGAACTATGTACTCTGTAGGTACTGTGTACCCTCTAGGTACTGTGTACTCTCTAGGTACTGTGTACTCTGTAAGAACTATGTACTCTGTAGGTACTGTGTACCCTCTAGGTACTGTGTACCCTCTAGGTACTGTGTACTCTGTAGGAACTATGTACTCTGTAGGTACTGTGTACCCTCTAGGTACTGTGTACTCTGTAGGAATTATGTACTCTGTAGGTACTGTGCACCCTCTAGGTACTGTGTACTCTGTAGGAACTATGTACTCTGTAGGTACTGTGTACTCTCTAGGTACTGTGTACTCTGTAGGTACTGTGCACCCTCTAGGTACTGTGTACTCTGTAGGAACTATGTACTCTGTAGGTACTGTGCACCCTCTAGGTACTGTGTACCCTCCAGTTACTGTGTACCCTGTAGGAACTATGTACTCTGTAGGTACTGTGTATCCTCTAGGTACTGTGTACTCTGTAGGAACTATGTACTCTGTAGGTACTGTGTACCCTCTAGGTACTGTGTACTCTGTAGGAACTATGTACTCTGTAGGTACTGTGTACCCTCTAGTTACTGTGTAACCTGTAGGAACTATGTACTCTGTAGGTACTGTGTATCCTCTAGGTACTGTGTACTCTGTAGGAACTATGTACTCTGTAGGTACTGTGCACCCTCTAGGTACTGTGTACTCTGTAGGAACTATGTACTCTGTAGGTACTGTGCACCCTCTAGGTACTGTGTACTCTGTAGGAACTATGTACTCTGTAGGTACTGTGCACCCTCTAGGTACTGTGTACTCTGTAGGAACTATGTACTCTGTAGGTACTGTGCACCCTCTAGATACTGTGTACTCTATAGGTACTATGTACTCTGTAGGTACTGTGTACCCTCTAGGTACTGTGGACTCTGTAGGAACTATGTACTCTGTAGGTACTGTGTACACTCTAGGTACTGTGTACTCTGTAGGAACTATGTACTCTGTAGGTACTGTGTACTCTGTAGGAACTATGTACTATGTAGGTACTGTGTACACTCTAGGTACTGTGTACTCTGTAGGAACTATGTACTCTCTAGGTACTGTGTACTCTGTAGGAACTATGTATTCTGTAGGTACTGTGTACTCTGTAGGAACTATGTACTCTCTCGGTACTGTGTCCTCAGTAGGAACTATGTACTCTTAGGGACCGTGTACCCTCTAGGTACTGTGTACCCTCGAGGTACTGTGTACCCTCTAGGTACTGTGTACTCTGTAGGAACTATGTACTCTGTAGGTACTGTGCACCCTCTAGGTACTGTGTACCCTCCAGTTACTGTGTACCCTGTAGGAACTATGTACTCTGTAGGTACTGTGTATCCTCTAGGTACTGTGTACTCTGTAGGAACTATGTACTCTGTAGGTACTGTGCACCCTCTAGGTACTGTGTACTCTGTAGGAACTATGTACTCTGTAGGTACTGTGCACCCTCTAGGTACTGTGTACTCTGTAGGAACTATGTACTCTGTAGGTACTGTGCACCCTCTAGATACTGTGTACTCTATAGGTACTATGTACTCTGTAGGTACTGTGTACCCTCTAGGTACTGTGGACTCTGTAGGAACTATGTACTCTGTAGGTACTTTGTACACTCTAGGTACTGTGTACTCTGTAGGAACTATGTACTCTGTAGGTACTGTGTACTCTGTAGGAACTATGTACTATGTAGGTACTGTGTACACTCTAGGTACTGTGTACTCTGTAGGAACTATGTACTCTCTAGGTACTGTGTACTCTGTAGGAACTATGTATTCTGTAGGTACTGTGTACTCTGTAGGAACTATGTTCTCTCTAGGTACTGTGTCCTCAGTAGGAACTATGTACTCTTAGGGACCGTGTACCCTGTAGGTACTGTGTACCCTCTAGGTACTGTGTACCCTCTAGATACTGTGTACTCTGTAGGAACTATGTACTCAGTAGGTACTGTGTACCCTGTAGGTACCGTGTACTCTCTAGGTACTGTGTACTCTCTAGGCACTGTGTCCTCTGTAGGAACTATGTACTCTGTAGGTACTGTGTACCCTCTAGGTACTGTGTACCCTGTAGGTACTGCGTACTCTCTAGGTACTGTGTACCCTCTAGGTACTGTGTACCCTCTAGATACTGTGTCCTCTGTAGGAACTATGTACTCTGTAGGTACTGTGTACCCTCTAGGTACCCTGTCCTCTGTAGGAACTATGTACTCTCTAGGTACTGTGTACCCTCTAGGTACTGTGTACTCTGTAGGTACTGTGTACCCTCTAGGTACTGTGTACTCTCTAGGTACTGTGTCCTCTGTAGGAACTATGTACTCTGTAGGTACTGCGTACCCTCTAGGTACTGTGTACTCTGTAGGTACTGTGTACTCTGTAGGTACTGTGTACCCTCTAGGTACTGTGTACTCTCTAGGTACTGTGTACTCTCTAGGTACTGTGTCCTCTGTTGGAACTATGTACTCTGTAGGTACTGCGTACCCTCTAGGTACTGTGTACCCTCTAGGTACTGTGTACTCTGTGGGTACTGTGTACCCTCTAGGTACTGAGTACTCTCTAGGTACTGTGTACCCTCTAGGTACTGTGTACTCTCTAGGTACTGTGTACCCTCTAGGTACTGTGTACTCTCTAGGTACTGTGTACCCTCTAGGTACTGTGTACTCTCTAGGTACTGTGTACTCTCTAGGTACTGTGTACTCTCTAGGTACTGTGTACCCTCTAGGTACTGTGTACTCTCTAGGTACTGTGTCCTCTGTAGGAACTATGTACCCTCTAGGTACTGTGTACCCTCTAGGTACTGTGTACCCTCTAGGTACTGTGTACTCTCAAGGTACTGTGTACTCTCTAGGTACTGTGTCCTCTGTAGGTACTTTGTACCCTCTAGGTACTGAGTACTCTCTAGGTACTGTGTACTCTCTAGGTACTGTGTACCCTCTAGGTACTGTGTACTCTCTAGGTACTGTGTACTCTCTAGGTACTGTGTACCCTCTAGGTACTGTGTACCCTCTAGATACTGTGTACTCTGTAGGAACTATGTACTCAGTAGGTACTGTGTACCCTGTAGGTACCCTGTCCTCTGTAGGTACTGTGTACTCTCTAGGTACTGTGTACCCTCTAGGTACTGTGTACTCTCTAGGTACTGTGTACCCTCTAGGTACTGAGTACTCTCTAGGTACTGTGTACCCTCTAGGTACTGTGTACTCTCTAGGTACTGTGTACCCTCTAGGTACTGAGTACTCTCTAGGTACTGTGTACCCTCTAGGTACTGTGTACCCTCTAGGTACTGTGTACTCTCTAGGTACTGAGTACTCTCTAGGTACTGTGTACTCTCTAGGTACTGAGTACTCTCTAGGTACTGAGTACTCTCTAGGTACTGTGTACTCTCTAGGTACTGTGTACCCTCTAGGTACTGTGTACCCTCTAGGTACTGTGTACTCTCTAGGTACTGTGTACTCTCTAGGTACTGTGTACCCTCTAGGTACTGAGTACTCTCTAGGTACTGTGTACCCTCTAGGTACTGAGTACCCTCTAGGTACTGTGTACTCTCTAGGTACTGTGTACTCTCTAGGTACTGTGTACCCTCTAGGTACTGTGTACTCTCTAGGTACTGAGTACTCTCTAGGTACTGAGTACCCTCTAGGTACTGAGTACTCTCTAGGTACTGTGTACCCTCTAGGTACTGAGTACCCTCTAGGTACTGTGTACTCTCTAGGTACTGTGTACCCTCTAGGTACTGTGTACCCTCTAGGTACTGAGTACTCTCTAGGTACTGTGTAGATCTCTGATAAATACTCGACCTGTCACAAACTCCTAAACGAACACCAAACCTCTACAAGGAGCAACTCGTGACCGAGCGCCAGGCCGACGGGACGCCTGCTGCCATCAGAAACGGACTCTCATTCACTTTGATGCGCCGACTTTGCAGACATGGCTGCTGAGGTGGCCGTCCCCTCCCCCAGGCTATTTTGTAAGCAGCTTTCAGTGACAAGCAATCACCTTTGTCCTCACCTCTTCCTGGTGGGGGGGTGCATGGCCAGATCCCTTCACTGTTTATTGAGCTGCCTGAGAGCCTCGCGGCGACTGCTGCCTTCAAGTTAAGTATCAGGAGTGTGAGAAGGCAGTCGATGAGTCGGCACCCTAACATGTAATTACTCATGAGATGACAATGCCTGTACACGGAGCGCCGGAACAAAATCAATCATCATCGAGCGACTATCAAAGGCTACCTGGCAAATTACCTGTGCAGGAGAAAAGGAATCACCATGCAGTCGATGGTCAGAGCCGAGACAAAGGAGGCAGAGAGAAAAGGAACAAACCTGAACTGGATCCCTCAGAAGGACTCCCAAGAGGTCTGCGTCCCTGACCGAGACAACCAGAGAGCGCTGACACAGACGGCAGCGTGCGGTCAGGACCAAGGTGCTGCCCGTTGGAGGCGGAGCAGCAGTCCTGCCTCCATCACCAGCGCTAACGTGCATGAAGGCACCAAGTTCTAAAGTTCCTCAGTCTTTCCCTCCATTAGTGCGGCTGAGATGCAGTTATGAAACCCGTCTAACTTTATATGGTCAAAGAAATGCGAAAGACAGCCAATGGCAAAAGAACGCCAGCGACAGAAGAGATTAGCATCACCTGTGTGGCATTGAACCAAACTGCAGCAGCGTGCCAGGTCACGCCAGGAGAGGCTGCTGCGCTGTCCTCCGCCAGGCATGCGACCAGGAGCACGCTGTCGGCGTGTGGAGACGGGCCTGAGCAGTGAAAGGGATCAACTCCTATTTGTTTGCTCCTTAACGTTGGTTAGCGTCAGCATTTCCTCTCTGTTTTCCCTTCTGCCTTCTGCTGTGTGGAAAATGAGCAATCTTCGCCAGCGTGATACACAGTTGTGTTGACGGTCGCTTCACATCCGTGTGATGGAACACAGTCTCCGCATCTTCACACCTCAGTTTATACTCAACATCTGTTTCTGTCCAGTTGTGCTGGAGGTTCCCAGCCACTTCTCGTCTTGACTTCTTATTTCGACCCAAGTGGAGTGGGTTTGGCTACCAGGGAGCCAGGAAACAAAGGTAGCCTCCTCTAAAGTGTCTGGCATGGACACACAAATCAGACACCAGAGAGTGAAGGACCGATAGATGGACAGAGGACCCCCCCCACACACTCTCTCTCTCCCTGAGTGTCACATCTCTGTTCAAACCCAAGCGAGTGTCTGAGCCTCTGAACAGCCGAGCTGTGTTTGATGACCCCATTTGGATTCTGCTGCTGTGCTGCTGCTGCTGACCTGGGGAAGAGAGATACGGCCAGGCAGCAGCTCCATCTCCCTCCCGCCGCCCACCAACCCAACCTCACTTTCCTGAAATGACCAGGCCACAGCTCGTCAGATTCTTCCTCAGGTTCAGGACAAAAGCTAGCGATCCCCCTCCTACGGGCCCAGGGGGGAGGCATGGCGGAGAGGCTGGCGCCAGCTGGTGACACCGCGTCTCCTCAGGCCAGTAACGGTCCGTCACTAACGGTCAGCTCCACACCAGCACGAGTGTTCATATTCGCCAGCTGGAGCGGCTGGGTTACACTGCACTCACGCTGGAAGCGTGAGATGGCGGCAGCGCCTCTATGCTGGACTGAGTTTCTTCACATACTTCGAACAATGGCGGTGGACACGCAGCAGCTCGTTGTGTTACAGTAAATAATAGAGGGCGAGGAAGTGGAGCGGTCACGGGTGTTTCAGGGGCTACGACATGCTAACGCTAACGCCCTTAGATGCCACAACAAGGTGGTGTCCAGTTCAAGACTAATTCAGGGAGAAGTCACCGCACTGCCAGCAGGAGTGACGTTACCTGTGGGGAAGTGCTCATTGATTGGCCAGTTGTCCACCTGCAGGGTGGCGTTGCCTCCGTTCCTGGTGAATCGAACCAAATGGTACTTGCCGTCGTTTACCGCCGTCGTCGTCTCCCTCACGCTGATGTCCACGGTGCCGATGTTGAAAGTCACACCTACTTTCGATTGCTCCTGGGGACGACACAGAGAGAAGAGGGAGACAGGTGTGATCTACCTGGCGCTCACAGCTTCTGTACAGAGACTCAGAGTTGAAGCCAGAACATGAACTTCTGCAGTAACCACGCCTCCTCAGCTGCGGCTGTGCGCTAATCAATTAATTATACAATAAACTAACGGTAAAAAGTTCAATACAGCGACCTGAATGAGTGCCCCGGGCCGAGAGCCGCTCCGAACCTGAGGACGCCGGTGCGCTACGCTTCATTATACCACCCTAATGTGATGAAAATAGGCTGCCAGCAGAGATTGTAATGATGAGTAATGCTCCCTGCAGCCTGTCACTGCCAGACTGGCAGGACAGATGCCTTTTCTGCTGCCGTCTTTACAAACTGTATGAATACCATATGTTTTGTTTTGCTGCTAATGCTAAACCAGTTATAGCGTGTCCATAAATCGTGATCCCGCCCCATCGTTCCCTGACTCCGCTCCCTCAGACGCCACTAATTTTCATGAGCTGCCAGCGTGTTTTATTGTGACTGCTTGTGTATTCATGGGCATGGAGGCGTTACAAGCAAAAAGTTTGAGAGCGGGGGGGCGGGTGGCTTGAGAGTAACGATGGGGAAGGGCTGTGTTTTCTGTGTCATTTGTTTTAATCCCCCACAGGGAATCTCTCAGTGTAATTACCTACTTTAGAAAAGCTGCCAGCACAGGGACTGCTTCTCACCACAAACCCAAATGAGGAGGGCCTGCACGCGGGGCGGACACATGGCGTTAACTGAGACGCCGGCCGGCAATGCAGGCGCTGATAATGTCAAAGTGAACTTATCAGTGCTCAACCACGTGGAAGCACGGCAGCATCGCTCCAGTTTAAATGACATAATACCTCAACCTGCTGACCTCTACTCACCGCGAAAGGTTCTCACCATCAGAGAGGATCGTTTAATGAGGCCGACTTAAACTTGATGGAGTCCATTGTGCTCTACTTCCTCGTATATCATGGAGGAATGTGATGGTGCGACGTGGAACCACATCACCTGAGTCAGCTGTGGTGTGGACGGATGAATGCACGAGCAGTGAGACCTCCTGAGTTCGTCGTCAGGCTGGGACCAAACGTCTGTGGGACACTGAGACACTGGTACCAGAGCAGCTGTTTGTCCCGATGTGTTGGTGTGTGTGAGAATGTGTCCACTACCCCCACTCCTCAAAACACACCTCTTCAAAAGAGCTTGCAATTCTACCTGCTAACTTTTACATTTTCATGTAAGGTGTCTGAGTCTTTCAGTGCTACACAAGTTCTGCGCATTCTTATTGTTCCTATTGTCATCGTATACATACATCATATCCTGCCCTGGCGAGCTTGAGGACCTGCACTTCTGTCAGTGCCTCACTAGCACAGGTAGAAACAGCACTGCGGTGTACTTGAGACCATGAAGCCAGAAAGAACAGAACACCTCTCCTCTCTAACAATCTCCAGCTCTGCTATTAATGGAAAAAGAATGTCACCAAAGACACAGGAAAGCCATCTGCTAAAAGCCGGGGCAGGGCTGCCAGTGTCAGAACAGCACGGAATCTGAATGTGCACTTAATGTCTCAGCAGCGAGGCCGTAAATGGCCTCTTAATTTGAGTAGTTGTCATTAAAACGGAGGGAAACAGATCGTCACTTACATTAGAAGCATATGTGTTCGAGTGCAGCATCGAGACAGGTTAAGGTGAGCGTATGCGCGTGTACGCACACGCACACGCTGATGATTTGGTGTGAGAGGCTGACGTTGGGCTCTGTCTCCTCGTGGCCCCGCTGACTAATGACAGCAGCTTCCCTGCCATCAGCAGCACTCGTCTGAGGCTCTGCACACAGACGCAGTCATCAGCAGCACTCGCGGAGCCTCCCTGACCTTCAGAGGCTCTGGCAGCCTCGGTCCTCCTGTGTAGTCGCATCAAAGCCACATCAGCAACCCACTAATACCTACAAACAAAGACAGATCGCCCCCCCACCCCGCGGCCCTGCTACAAACAACAAACACGACCATTGTAGAGCTCAGCAGCCGCTGCAGAGAGCCTCTGGGTGCCCAGGCGAACTGTGTGGTTGTGCTACGGCAGCAAAGCTCCTTCTCTGTTGTCCAGCTCACTTCCACCTCCACCTCCGCCCTCCCGCCCACCTGCCCGCCCACCCCCGCACGCTGCAGCAATGTTTGACTGACAGATCCAATTACGTTTTTTATTGGCCTGTCGCTTGCGAGGTGGGAAGGCACTTCATTGTCTCCCGAGCAAAGCAAAGTGGGAAAATGGCAATTGTTCTCTTAGTGAAAAAGATGATGGCCGCTTTTCCAGGAATAAACAAATGATGTGCAGGACAAACAGACACACACGCAGATGCAAACACAAAGTCACAGGATGGAACCACGTGAATCTACATTTAAACACCCCCCCCCCCCCACACACACACACACACACACACACACTCAATGCATATCACAAACACCACTACAGGAACAGAACAACACCACACCAATAGTTTGTTTGTGTGTCTTTTAGTTTGTATGTGTTGGCGTGTTCACGCTCGGTGGAACAAAGACTGACACCCCCCAGAACAGGGCGGCCAGTACTGGCATGAGGAACTCCCAGCAGTCCCACGTGACCCGGCACACACTGGCATCAGTAATCAGGTCCGCCGCAATCCAATTCAGAGCCGATCAATGGCTCCAACACACGGAGGAGCCCCGCTGAGTGAAGAAGAGAGAATGAGTCAAGGGGAGCGATCCTGCAGACGGGGGCTGATAATAGAGCAGAGACCCCGTCCCCCTGCCCCCCGTCCCCCTGCCCCCCGCCCCCCTGCCCCCTGCCCCCTGCCCCCAGCTCTCCCAACACTCATTCTGCTCAGGGACCTGGACGCCATTTCATGGAGGTGAGATGACAGAAAGAAACTGATAAAGGTGTCTCTCTCTCTGAGAGAAGACGAAGTGACGGCCCTTTAAGGTCACAGCGTATTATTATTATTAACTGGGACCCCCCACCCACCCCCACCCCCACAAAGAAGATATCACATTTCAGTCAAAGTTTTGAGTGAAACGTGGCACGAGTGCCGAGTAGTTGTAGCGAGATGACTCCGCTGCATCTATAAAAAGTCTCAGTTGGAGGAAGGAAGATCTGATATCAAGAATGAGAACGTGTCCCTGGGTGGGGGTTCAGGTTACACCCCCTTTCATCTGACATCAGCTCTCAACTTAGCTCTGGCGGTCAGGGGCCATCGCAGGAGTGGAATCAATAGAGCGGAGGAGCAAAGGCAATGTGAGTGCCGGCGGAGTGATGCACCTGGCCTTCACTGTGCCAAAGCCGTTCATCGTCAGTAATTGACGGCGGTAACTCGGAGAGCAGGCAGTGATTTGTGGCTGTCGCTTCGCGTGCGCATCAGCAGCTCTGGAGTCAGACATTTGCTAAAGGCCAGGATGTTTGGGGGCCGTTGACGGGAGCTTTGTGTGTGCTGGCCTTTGCTGTGACTCACTTCTGCGAGTACAGAACGTACTGACATGTGGACCGGCCCAGGGCCAGACCACTGCCCACCCTTTGTTACGCTCGCCAGATTGGTGCGCGGTTAAAGACTGCACTCAGAGGACGAGTGTCTCGATTTCCTCATGAATCCCAGTGTTCCCAGTTCACATGAACATCAGCCAGTGACGCAGGGATCATGTGACTCATGCAGCATTTAGGGATGGAGATCAGTTCAGTCCAATAGTCCAGGTTTTAAAAGGCTGACTGAGTCTCTAATTGATGAATGAAAACATGACAAAGCCTTCTGACCCCTTTGGATCATGTGATGCACCGATTTAACAAAAAAACCCAACCAACTAAACCACATCCCCCCCGTCAGTCTGGCAGGGGCATGTTCACCCCCACCCTGCTTCCAGGCTCGCTGGCTGCAGCTGACTCATTAGGAGAGAGCCGGCTCTGTCTCTCTCTCTGCATTTGATATTTGACCCCCGGCATTTCGTCCTGCCTGCGTATCCTTTTTCATAGAAGTACATCTTGTAGTACTCTGTAAGTACTCTTTCACCTGGGTTTCAAACAATCAAGATGCTGTTTTGTTTGTTTCTGTTTAAGTGAAGTTCCTCGATGTCATGGACAGGAGTCTAGCTGGATCATCTCACAGAGCATCACATGTAATCCTCCACCGGTGAAAGTAGTCCCCTGCAGACGACCGTTGACCGAACAGCTCCTCCTTTATTTGCTACTTGTTCATTATTCATTGATCATAAGGATCCAAAGGGTCTGGAGACACATCAGGTAATTCTATCTTAACCACTGACCCAGAAATCCGCATTCTACTGATCGGGGACACAGCTTTTGCTTGTTATTGGATTTGAGTTTCCCCGGATGTGTGGGGTCAGAGGTCATTACCCTTAGAGATCATTGATGGAGGAACTGACCACTGCCGGACGTCTCGGACAAAAATACAGAGAACCTGCACGAGACCATTTGTACTGGCACATGGTGAAACCTCCGGGAGGGAAGTAGGAGAATGTGTCTTAGTAGTCTTGATGGACTGACCCTCTAATCAGCCAGCCGCAGCTCACAAGCAATTACTGGATTTAGCTGCTCCATAATGAACGAGACACTGGAATGGATGATGTGGGTGAAGATGGAAGGGTGAAGTACATTTTTAAATGTCATGAATAAAACACACTTTGATATACATGCAGTCACTCACAGCGGTGATGCAGAAATCATGCCGACAACGGCAGCTCGCCATCAGAAAGATATTCTCTGAATAAAACAAAGCAGACACGGTTTTACTTTCTCTTATAAAGGAAGCAGCAGCTCCGGCATTCAAGGTTCCTGCGTGCTGTGGACAGCAGCAGCACTAATGTAATATTCAAATAAACAGTCCTCGGAAAAACTGTGAAATTCCATGAAACTTTAATTGGCCGGAACGTTCATTCAAACATTCATAATCGTCGGCAGAGCTGTTGTGAGAGGCGATGCAGGAGAAGAAGCCTCTGAAATATTGATCGCACCTAAAAGAACCCAGAGGTCCAACACAGGCAATCTGTCATACCTGGGAGAGTCGGAACAGCTTCATCGAATCGACAGGAACAAAATGGCTTCCACCTGCCTTGACTTTACTTAGTGCGACTGTGGGTAATTGCTGGGCTAACACCAGCGCGTCCATTAGTCAGCTGGTTAATGCCCAAGAGTGCCAGCTAGTTTTAGCGCAGACCAAAGGGGGGACGCATTGCATTTTTAATAGCAACACAAGCAGCAGCTCTGCAGGGGAAGGTAATGGCTTTGACTCCCGCGCTCGGGCTCAATGTCAAACTGGGAGCCTCGCTCTTTGATCCTCTGCTGCAGAATATGAATCGTGCACGGTCAGCCTTATCAATTATTTACACCCATTCTTTCTCTATTTCCTGTTTGTCCGCTCTTGTGGCTGTAACTTGCCCTGACACTAATGGCGGATGGCCTGGTGAAAACATTTATCACTGTTACCGCAGAGTCCTCTCCAGCGCCATACTATCACTTTCAGCCTTCAGAGTACTGAGTCTGCACTGATCCTAATCCTCAGCGGCCCTCTGGGTCCCAGCAGAGGCGCCGGCCTTCACATGCACCTGCTAAAGAACACGGGCCCAACTCAACATTGATGAAGTCTGCTCCGACCGCCAGGATGGCTGATCTGAATCTGAATGAGACAGATGACCTGCCCGACTCCTCCTGGTCTCCAGACCTCCAGCCTGCTGGTGTCTGCGCTTTTAGAGTGCTAACCTTTACATGTCAGTACAATATGAAGTCTTACTTTTCACCGTTATGGTCACAGGGTGCTAAACATGCTTTTACATCTCTGTGTATGACGGGGATTGTCGCTGTAACCTGTGCTGCACTCTCTGAGAAATAAAATATCACCTACTTACATACTTACCAGCTTCTTTGGATGAAAATTGGTGAAAAATGTACCAAGTATTTGAATGTAGTTAGATTACAATGTAATGTTTCTCTTGATGTCAGCATCCGTGAATACTTTTAAAGCTAAGTGTTGCCCTGCCCTTCACCGCCACCCAGGTGGTTCATGGCTGTGGCTGATACTCCTTTTAAAGCTGCTCTATAAATACACATTGGGCACTTAGCACTCCGTTTGGTGCAAGGAGGCCCTGACCATGTCCAAAATGCATGACATGTAAGTTTACACATATAATTTACATATTTGGATGTTGAATATGTGCACAATTTACGTTTAAATCAATCACCCATTCACAGCTGCCGACGGCTGCTGCAGCTGCTGATGTCAGGAGAGCTACAAGCTAAAGAGGAGAACTCACTGAGGTGTTCCACCTCAGGCATGAACTCTCATCATTCTGACCTGCGGCCACACTCGCACTCACACACACACACCCATACGCACACACACACAGTTCAGTTCATCAGGTAAACGTAAACTCCATCTATCGACTGTGACCTCACGCTGAGCCGTGTTGGTCCACGTGCGCCAAGGGGCTCGTTCAGGACACACACAAAAGAGAAGCCAGTGAATGGGATTTGTGCAAGATGGCATAATATGCTGTGAAAGTCCATTAGGGACTAGGCTAATGAAATTGAAACAGCTTGGTGATCAAATTAGAATCTGTTCGGCAGATATTTAATTTAATGTGCAACTGAATTCAAGTACTTTCTATTTGGGAGACCCGCAATGAAACGAGTACGCAATAAATCAAAGGGGGACGCAATTCGTGCTCTCCCCTTGTTTTTCCAGAATAAAATCTCAAATGTGCTAAAGGCAAGCAGGCTACATTTAGGGAAGAAAAGTGGATGAGTTTAAAGAGCGAGTGTTTGACCTTTCAGTGTTGCTCCACAGAGAATTCCCCACCTCCAAGTCACAGTCTCATGCGCGGCTGCAGCTGCTGTGTAAAGACTCCCAGGGTGAGATTATTTGAATACACACACAATAGATTTGAGTTTTTTAGAAGAGCCTCCTGGACGCTGCATGCTCTCCCCACCATAGATATGCAAAGCTCCACCACAGGGAGGGGGGTGACAAACGTTGAATTTCAGTGCACAGCATTCCAAGATGAATGTGGATGAACAGAGCAGGATCGTGGAGACTCGCTCTGGTATGACAGGTGTGTGCGTTCTGCTCAATCCTTCACACAGACACACTCAGACCAGCGGGCTTCTCATCCATCTGTTTATGTAAACAACCATTCTGGGCAAAGAGGCACAAACACACACACTGATGAGTGTAAACACACACACACACGCACACACACACACTGATGAGTATAAACACACACACACAAACACACACACTGATGAGTATAAACACACACACACAAACACACACACTAATGAGTGTAAACACACACACACACTGATGAGTGTAAACACACACACACACACACACACACACACACACACTGATGAGTGTAAACACACACACACACTGATGAGTGTAAACACACACACACACACTGATGAGTGTAAACACACACACACACACACACACATACACACACACACACACACACACACACACACACACACACACACACTGTTTTCATAATTTGATCACAGCTCTTGTTTGTCCAATGTTGTCCCTGCACGGTGCATTAAAATTAGAGGCGCTAACGCCCACGTGCACAGGAACAGGTGTTAGAATGCTAATGCTAATGACTGGTGTGTCCTGTGTTCTGATGCTTTGCTGGTTGTGTTGGAGCGAGCTGGAAGAGAGCGAAGTGAATTAAGAGGGTTCTGGTAGTGGGGGTTGCAGTGGGTGGGGGTCTCCTCTCTTCCCTGCTGGGGGAAACTGTTGCCAAAGCTCGATGGATTGTCCCAAAACATGCTGGCAGCAGAAGGGTGGTGTGGGAAATCTGCCTGTGATCAAGGCCCCCCCCCATGCACACAGACACACACACACACACACACACACACACACACACACACACACACACACAAACAAGAGTCAGAGATGCCGGTAAATGGAAAGGAAGAAGAGCTGCACAAAAATGAGGAGCCACACACACACACACACACACACACACACACACACACACACACACACACACTGCTTCTCTCTCTCTGTCTTTGATAGTCAACTGAAGAGGAGATTCATTTTAGTTTGATTTGAGTCATTTGCTTGTGAAGCCAGCGAGTCTGTGATTATATCTGTGTCTGGGTCACTCCCTCCCGCGAAGCACTGATGACACCCGACGCTGCCGTTTAAATTCACACCATCCACAGCATAATTGCTTCAACTCGGAGGAGATTATGATTCAGTCAGAAGATAAAGAGAATTGGCAGCCACTAGAAACACTGCTCACAGAATTATAGCAAAGTCATAAATTATGACGACTCCCAACCTGTGACCAACAACCTAAAGCATCTCAGCGATGTGTCTCTGAGTCTGTAGAACATCCAGAGGCCCCACCTGAAGAGCCAGAGAGGGCAAAGAGGCAGAGGGACTCCTGGACGCACAGGGTGGAGGCGGTTGGAGAGATCATGGCCATCCGTCACTTCTTCCCTGCGTCAGATGGAAGCTTCAGGCTTCAGGTGGGTGTCACTGTAGTTGCCGGATGTCTTTCTGGGACCAGCTCCATCTTCTGGAGGTCTTCTTGTTGGGTGGTGATGCAGAGGTCACCTGCACAGATGGAACAGTGGCACGGGGGGGGGGGGGGGTAGTGCCACAGGTATAAATGCTGAGGAGTGGTGAGTCTGTGAGCGCTGCCCTCATCTGTCCTCCATGTGTTGAGTGAGGCTGAGCAGCTGTCCAGAGCCGAGCAGCTGCTGGACACCAGCTTGGACTTTGGTCTGCTTGGAGTCCACCAGTGGCATGAGGCTGGAGTGGTGGCCCCCTGGAGCCAGGCGGTGCTGGAGAGGGAGATGGGCCTGATGATGGGTCTCTTCCAGGTTTGAGGATAGCAGCAGTCTTGGCCTCTCTCCATGTAGGTGGGATTGTTTTCTCTGCAATGCACAAACTCAGCATTTCTAGGAGTCAGGCCTTCGCTTTTGGTCCCCGGCGCTTCACATCTCCCCCCAGTGTCGCTGATTCCAGCTGCTTCCCTGGGTTTCAGCTCAGTTGCAGCCTTCCGTTCCTCTGTGCTGAAAGTCTTGGTCAGGGCGTCGTCACTGGTCTCCTAGCTCTGTTTGGCGGTGTTCCTCTGTGGGTCAGCGGCCACTGTGGCCGTGACCGTCGGCCAGCAGCTGGGACAGTTGTGGCAGTGTAAACCTGAACACTGTTGAGAACCGACAAATGTTCTCTCCCTCTTACGATGTCAGATATGTATAAAGCGCCACCAACTACGAGCCCATGGGTTTGACTCGTGTTTTACTCAGATGGTTTTTGTCATCTATCTTCTTTTGTATAAACTCCATCGTTTGTTCAAATCCGGTTCAGCTCTTGTTTAGGACCTGCTGAGTCCTGTTGGAGGTGAGGAGCGCTGCTGCCTGGACCTGCCAGAGCGACGGGGCTTTTCCTCGCCATATGATGCATTCACGACAATCCTGGCAGCGCCACATGGAGACGTATCTGATTGGTCGATGTGACTGGTGACGTCCTGTGTGGCTGATAATAATGAACATTATTTGCATATTTGAATTTTAAAGCATCCAACTGGAAACGCCAACCCTCAAAGACATCATTGGCTCAACCTGCTCATTCAGCGACCCAGAGCCACACGCCGTCGCCGCTCCAGCCTCCTCCACCTTGACGGCTCATTGATGCCCTGCAGTGTAGGAATCTTATATGTGATTGTATCAGTTGAGGGGGCATTTTCACTGCAATCGATACTTGTGTTCCTCAGCCATTTAAACACGTTCTTTACAAGCGTGCAGGAGAGCCTCCCGGTGTCACTGCCTGAGAAACACAAGAGATGATTCCACTTCTGTTTAGGAAACATATCCAGCGGTGATATTCTGACCCGCGTCCCTGCTGCACGTCACGCCGGGACTCTGTCACAGCAGCAGAGTCGAACTCTTTCCACTCTGCTGTTGTGACGCCATGCCGGGCAGCATATGCCGTCTCTGTGTGCGTGGCTGTCGTATCAGCTTGATCCTGGTCAGCAGTCCAAGTCTCACTTTGCATTCACTCATTTGAAATTCATGACCACATCCGGCGCATTAGAGCTGTGCTAAATCAACCAGAACTGCACCAAACTCTCTGGAATGCAGAAAAAGATGATGAGCTCTGATGGCTGATTAAAGCTGGGCTTTTTCACAGGGTTGTTGTCCTACACGATGGAGCAGTGTTACTTCTGAGGGGATGGCTGTTGGGCTGTAAATGAGGTGATTGTTTTCAGGACAAAGGTAGAGTTTAGCAGGAGAGTTACACCGGTTAGACAGCATTGTTCCACGTAAGTCAGGCTATCAGAGCGCCTGCTGCTGGGCAGCGGGGGGGCATCAGCCGTCCAAATGTGTCGCTGCCACTCAGAATTACTTTCATGTATATTTTGAAACTGAGAGGACATATGGACAGAGACGGAGGAGACACAGAGGCAGCCGGAAAGCACAAATAAGAAACTAAAAGTCGCCAGGAAATAAGGTAGCTGTGCAACGTAGACAAGACGCAGACAAAGAAAGGGGAGCAGTGAAATGGAGACGTGAATAGCCAGCACCTAAAATGGCTGAATAAACAGGAGGAAATCTAGGTCGGTCTGTCTCTCCCACTTCAAGGAACATTGAGGCAAGCGCCCTACTTCTTGAATGCTTTGGACACTTTCAGGGCAAGCTGTCATCCCACTGAGGCTCCACTAAAGTTGTGGGTCTGCTCCAGCGACGAGGCCTGTCTGAAAAAGATCACGCCGCTTTATTTATGAACGCCATTCTTATTTTCATGTTGACTCCTCAAGATTATTTTTTCCCTCGCTATGCATAAAGGCATTATTTGTCATGAAATTAATTGGCTCAAAAGTAATAAGCCAGCAGTCAATTTTTTCAAGCCAATTTTCTTTTTCATAATATGAAACTGCTGAAAGATAAGTGCAAATCAAAGGCTCAGTAGATAGCACTCATTGCTGCTCTCCTCTCACAATTAACAGGGCCGCCTGCAGAGAGGAGGCATGAAATCTCAGTGATTGGAATGCAAGTAGATGCCAGTGTAATTTCCAGAAATGCCATTAACGTTAATCAGGGGCTCCAAATGATTGATTATGCTCATGCTTGCATGTTGGCGACGGCGCAGGCAAGCTGATGCTGGCAGGCTTTAGTAAGCGTGTCACAGAGCGCGCTCAAAGGTGCTGATGGGTTTATCGCAGCGCTTTTATCAGGCTTTTTAAGATTCTAATTGCACGGGTGGGAAGACGGTGATTGTGGCCGATAATGGAGTGTGGGCACGCCAGCAGGAGCTATGTAGAAATATATACTTCACAAACATACGTGTGTGTGCGTATGTATGCAGTCTACATATGTAATAATATATAGACTGTAGGTACATATATTTGTCTATATATACATATTGCATACATCTACAGTTTATATACGTATACATAAACTGCACATACATATACACACACATGAGTATATATTTATACACTGTGTGTGTGCGCGTGTCCTGGTGATCTCGCCAGCTAAAGCCTAAGCTCTGAAGTTATATCTGCATCTGCTCTTTTCTACAATGAGGGGGCGGAGTCATGCCTTGATAGGCAAGCTCCTTCAGCCAATCAGCAAGGCAGCTCCTGTCAGCAGTACAAGCCACATCCAGTGCAGACAGTGAAATCGTCCTCCTGCAGACAGCAGGAAGTCTGCTCCCGTTCAGCTGCTGTCAGCTGCTCTTCTTCTATCACCCTCATCCAGACGGAACATTACATCACGTTAGCCATCGTTAGGAGGGATCCAGGTGGAGGCCCCCCCAGGTGACCATGCTGGCACCTCAATATTTGATCGTCTTCTGTTCAGAGGCAACAACGTGGAGGGCGACAGAGGGCGAGACTCAGAGCGGCTCAGACACACTCACACATCGTCTGCCTGCTCACCCGGGTCGTTAGAAATGTCACTGGGTCTTCAGGTCGGCCTGTGTCACTGCTGCCAACAACACACACACACACACACACACACACACACACTCTCACACACACTCTCACACTCACACACACACTCACACACACACACACACTTTCACACACACACACACACTCTCACACACACTCACACACACACTCTCACACTCACACACACACTCACACACACACACACACTTTCACACACACACACACACTCTCACACACACTCACACACACACTCACACACACACACACACACTCTCCCACACACACACACACACACACTCTCACACACACACACACTCTCACACACACTCACACACACACTCTCACACACACACTCACACACACACTCTCCCACACACACACACACACACACACACACACACACTCTCACACTCACACACACACACTCTCCCACACACACACACACACACACACACACACACTCTCACACTCACACTCACACACACACACACTCTCCCACACACACACACACTCTCACACTCACACTCACACACACACACACTCTCCCACACACACACACACACACACACACTCTCACACTCACACTCACACACACACACACTCTCCCACACACACACACACACACACACTCTCACACTCACACTCACACACACACACACTCTCCCACACACACACACACACACTCTCACACTCACACTCACACACACACACACACTCTCCCACACACACACACACACACACTCTCACACTCACACTCACACACACTCTCCCACACACACACACACACACACTCTCACACTCACACTCACACACACACACACTCTCCCACACACACACACACACACACTCTCTCTCACACACACACACACACACACACACACGCACGCCCTCATACTCAGCCACCCTGACAGCTCAAAAGTGTAGAAACATTTCTGTATCAGGAAGCACATGCAATACCGACTGGTGGAGTGTGTGTGTGAGCATGTTTGTGTGTGTGAGAGCATGTTTGTGTGTGTGTGAGCATGTTTGTGTGTGTGAGCATGTTGTGTTGTGTGTCTGAGGTCTGGAGGGGGGTCGTACTCCGAAGGCATCAGGGGGTGGACTTTGGCTAAAAAGCAATGACGCCAAGTTCAGCTGCCCCCCCCCCACACACACACACACACACACCAGCCCTACACGAGATGTTCACTTCAACAGTGTGGAAGAAAGTGAGAGAAAAGGACAGACAACAACCCCCTGCTGCTGCACCCTTCAGCCCCGCCCACTGCCCCGCCAGCACCGTCTTCACCCTGGGTGGACTAGGAGCGCTACCATCTCTCTTAGAGATCAAGAGAGGTCAGAGGTCAAGGCCAAGTCGGGCACAGTGGGCGCGCCTCATGTCAGGCGAGTTTATCTGTCAGAGACGGCCTTCTAACGCCGCGCCCCAAGGGGAGATCCGACACGCAGCCCTGACTCTCTGCTACCCCGGTATTTGTCAGCGTGCGCTTCACTGAGCTGGAGCTGCCAACAGGTTACAGTCATGGTGAGGGGAGGTCCGCCAGGAGACCCACAGATGGGCCTCCTCGTCTATGAAGAGATGCTCCTGACGCATAAGAACGCTCCTGACGCCTTGGCGTCGCTGTCGCCTGCTGCTGCTGACAGCACAGCTCGATCACCATTTATGTGAAAAGATGTCAAAGTAAAGATTCTCCTCAGCTGCCAGGAAGTTTCTGCTGCTGCTTTGTAAATCTAACCTGACTTTCTGGGCTGATTGCCACCAGCGTTCCTCTGCAGCTCCTCAGTGGGAAACGATCCAGACAAAACCGCACACACGACGAATGAGCAGCTCAAACGAACCGGAGCCTCGCGGAGGTTTAATCTGGTCCCTCCAGCCAGGAAGAAGACTCTCCTCCTGGTGAATCTCATAATTAGAGTGTTATTCAATTTTAGCTGCCACCCCCCCCCCCGGCTGGCGCTGCCACTCAGGGGGGGGGGGGGGGCACACGCTCCCTGCGAGGCTTTTCTGAGCAAAAGGCAAACGCAGTGAGTCATGAGGTCCCTCCTGCTCCAAATGACTTGATTAACCGTGCAGGCAGAAGCCTGCTGGAGAGCAGCAGGTCAGGGCTCCCAACGCTGCACAACTTTCTACTTTCCAACATTTTATTTTGGTCGTCAAGAGTGTTCATTTATCAGTGCGTGCCAGTCTGATCAGAGAGGGAATTATGAGGAATATTATAGTTTCAAGTGCGCATGCCAGGAGGGGAGGCTAATCACGCCCTGGGGAGGAGAGCCTGCTTTCCCTCTCTACTCTGACATGAACGTGATGTGAACGAACGAAAGACAACATGGAAGAATGAATAAACTGCGTGCTGTTGGTCCTGCAAACCAGAGGGTGTGGAGACACGTCTCCCATGAGAGAGGACGGTGTGCGTGTGGGGGGGGGTCTCTGCTGGTAGGTTCAGGTCTTCAACTCCTCTCTAGCACAGACACACCGCCGTGCGTGCTGGTGACACTTCTAAATGTGCTGCATGGCGTGAGGAGGCGTGAACTGGTGAACCTCCTCCAGTCTGGGTGTTTGCTCTGGACGACACCAGTCACAGTTCCACGCTCTGGAAGTCAAATGGCACAAATGTAGGTTGGACATCTCTGTCCATCAGGATCCCCAGTGCCCCAAGTTGTCCCAGTGTTCCCAGTGTCACCAGTTTCAGCAGGCCTCGTCTGTCCATCAGTCTCTCCTCCTTTCTCTCTCTCTTTCTCTCTGTCCCTCTCTTTCCTTCTGTCTCTCTGTCTTCCTCCATTCTCTGTCTTTGTCTCTGTCCATCAGTCTCTCCTCCTTTCTCTCCCTCTTTATCTCTGTCCCTCTCTCTCCTCCTGTCTCTCTGTCTTCCTCCATTCTCTGTCTTTGTCTCTGTCCATCAGTCTCCTCCTTTCTCTCCCTCTTTATCTCTGTCCCTCTCTTTCCTCCTGTCTCTCTGTCTTCCTCCATTCTCTGTCTTTGTCTCTATCCATCACTCGCATCCTTTCTCTCTCTCTTTCCTTCTGTCTCTCTGTCCTCCTCCATTCTCTGTCTTTGTCTCTGTCCATCAGTCTCTCCTCCTTTCTCTCTCTCTTTATCTCTGTCCCTCTCTCCTCCTGTCTCTCTGTCTTCCTCCATTCTCTGTCTTTGTCTCTGTCCATCAGTCTCCTCCTTTCTCTCCCTCTTTATCTCTGTCCCTCTCTTTCCTCCTGTCTCTCTGTCTTCCTCCATTCTCTGTCTTTGTCTCTGTCCATCAGTCTCTCCTCCTGTCTCTCTGTCTTCCTCCATTCTCTGTCTTTGACTCTGTCCACCAGTCTCTCCTCCTTTCTCTCTCTCTTTATCTCTGTCCCTTTCTTTCCTTCTGTCTCTCTGTCCTCCTCCATTCTCTGTCTTTGTCTCTATCTATCACTCGCATCCTTTCTCTCTCTTTCCTTCTGCCTCTCTGTCCTCCTCCATTCTCTGTCTTTGTCTCTGTCCATCAGTCTCTCCTCCTTTCTCTCTCTCTTTATCTCTGTCCCTCTCTCTCCTTCTGTCTCTCTGTCTTCCTCCATTCTCTGTCTTTGTCTCTGTCCATCAGTCTCTCCTCCTTTCTCTCCCTCTTTATCTCTGTCCCTCTTTCCTTCTGTCTCTCTGTCTTCCTCCATTCTCTGTCTTTGTCTCTGTCCATCAGTCTCCTCCTTTCTCTCCCTCTTTATCTCTGTCCCTCTCTTTCCTCCTGTCTCTCTGTCTTCCTCCATTCTCTGTCTTTGTCTCTGTCCATCAGTCTCTCCTCCTTTCTCTCCCTCTTTATCTCTGTCCCTCTCTCTCCTTCTGTCTCTCTGTCTTCCTCCATTCTCTGTCTTTGTCTCTGTCCATCAGTCTCTCCTTCTGTCTCTCTCCCTCTTTATCTCTGTCCCTCTCTCTCCTTCTGTCTCTCTGTCTTCCTCCATTCTCTGTCTTTGTCTCTGTCCATCAGTCTCTCCTCCTTTCTCTCTCTCTTTACCTCTGTCCCTCTCTCTCCTTCTGTCTCTCTGTCCTCCTCCATTCTCTGTCTTTGTCTCTGTCCATCAGTCTCTCCTCCTTTCTCTCTCTCTTTATCTCTGTCCCTCTCTTTCCTTCTGTCTCTCTGTCTTCCTCCATTCTCTGTCTTTGTCTCTGTCCTGCTCTCCTGCTCTCTCTCCGTCCCCACTGATCCTGGATCTGCTCCACCTTCCTGCTGGTAAAGGAAGGTTCTGGTGGCTGCTGTTGCAGGATGTGCTGCTGATGGAGAATTGTTGGGTGGAGGTTCATTGAAGGAGGGAGGTGCTGGACCTGCTCTACTTGGACAGAGTCAGGACAGAACTTTGGTTGGGGTTTGGTGACACACTAATAAACCTGACTTGGTCCCAGCACCGTAGCTGGGAGTGGGGACGTGATCAGCTGGAACTGGAACCCAACCATCCCACACACTGGTAGCTGCTTCCACATGGCTCCTAATATTCAGCTGACATGTGAATGTCCTTTTGTCTTTAGTTTGTGGTTAATAATAAATAAAAATAAAACTGTAAATCAATAATACATCAATATCAGTTCTAGTAAAATCACCAGAATGACAACTCCCAGCATGCACGCTGCCTCCTGCACAGTTTCCTTGATTTAATCCTTGAACGTCATCAGGGTACAAAGGTCATGAGCTTTTGGTCGACTTCGATCAGGTGGTTTGCTATCATGGGTCACAACCTCCTCAGAGAAGGCTTTGACCTGACAGGAAGTGTGTGTGTGTGAGTGTGTGTAATGTCCTTGGCCCTCAGTTCCACCATCTTCCTCTTTTCATCCCCTCACCCCTCCGTCCCTCCGTCCCTCCGTCCCTCCACCCTTCGTCCAGGCGAGTGTCTGAGGATCGATGCCTCTCAGTCGGTGACCTCACTGACTGGTTTGAGAGCCGTCCAGAAGGAAACGTCTTTGACCCTGCAGATTGGTTTCTGATGATCCAGCACCTAAAAAAGTCATGGTGTGTTTTGTCTCCTTGACAGTGCAGCTTTGTCACGGTGGGAGTCAATAATGGGGGATTAAGTGCACACAAATGCACTAAAATGCACAGGTACTCACTTTCCCATTTCCATCTGTGAAGGAGCTTCACTCTCAGATTTGATCCTCGTCTTTTTATCAGCCAGTAGAAAAAAACAACTTCTTGCTGTTTTTTCCGCCGGCAGCCTAATCCTCCTTGAATACATCTGCAGTGTGCACCAACGTGTCCGTACGGGAGTGTTTGTGCCGAGACAATCCGCCACACCGCTGCTGATGTTGGAGGCTGAAGATTTTTTTGCCCCGTTTTCCTCCAGATTTATTTTCTAATGTTGACGTTTATCACTTGAGCAGCCTGCGATTCATCATCCCCTCCTTGTCGATAATCCAAAGGGGAGTCAATTTGCTAAAATGTGAATCACTTTCTTTTATTTGGTTTAACTCCCCCTCCTCCCCCTCCATCTGGCTCTTCCTATCCGTCTCTTTGTGCTGCGGCGGCTCAGGTGAGCGACGGCGGGGGGAGGAGAGGGGCTGTAACAGGGTAACGGGAGGATTTAGGAGAGGTGAGATGGCACCCGGCCTTGTGTGTGAGAAACACCTCCATCGACTCCGAATCCCTCTGATCTTTCATTAGGTGCTCGTCACAAGCTGCCCCGCTCATCACTCAAGCCCACATCACGCCGGCGGCGCCCAGAGGGAATCGAGGAAATGATTTAGAGGAAAGTGAGACGTTTCAACCTCGGAGAAGAGCGTCTTCCTGGAGGAGCCTGAGAGTTCTGAGCTGCAGAGCAACTCTGGTCTCATCTGCACCGACTCTTGAGGAAACGACCAGGCTCCTCCGCTGATGCGCCATCACTTCCTGGCCCACCTCTCTGGAGAAGAGGGGCTTGTGTCGCCTCTTGGAGCTTTGTGTTGGCTGGGCTGTGGGCTAAATTGCGCCTACGAAAGTAGAAGGACATCGCAACTGTTGGTCTTTGCTGCAGCCGCCACCTGCGTCTCCTGCTCACGCACCGCTGGTTTCTGGCCTCGGCCGCCTGCCGGCATGTGACAGCAGGAGAGACCAAGCACCTCATTATCATATTGTTATTATTGTTATCAGTGTTTTAGTTTGACATCACTGTTTGATAATTATGACTATTATTCTGCTCCTCCTTCTTATAGGAGTATTACAATTGGTATATCTAGTATTATAGGAGTATTACAATTGGTATATCTAGTATTATAGGAGTATTACACTTGGTATATCTAGTATTATAGGAGTATTACAATTGGTATATCTAGTATTATAGGAGTATTACAATTGGTATATCTAGTATTATAGGAGTATTACAATTGGTATATCTAGTATTATAGGAGTATTATTTGAATTATGATGGCGGCCTGGTGGAGCAGTGGTCCTCACCGTGGCCCCCCAGCAAGAAGGTTGTGGGTGGAGCCCCGGCTGGAGCAGCAGTTTGAGCATGAAAGCGACTCCTTCTGTCCACGCCCGTGAGAGCGCCAGCTCCACCTCCATCAGCGCTGCTGGGGTCGTTTCAGCACTGAAGCTGAATTTAAAGCACCTGACCGGCCGAGCAGCAGCGTCCAATCTGCTCTCTAGTAGGAAAATGGTGGAGCTGTGGCACTCGAGCCGACAGCCAGATACGAAGGAGTGAAGGATTGGAGGGGGGATGTGTGTGTGTGTGTGTGTGTGTGTGTACGTGTTTGTGTTGCTTTTCAGCAGACAGAAAACACAACACATTATTTGGATTTCACAGCCAATGTGCTTGTGTGCTGAGACTTCAGTGAGCCAAGTTTGTCTCTGATCCTGTGCTGCATTCTAAGCCACAGAATCGCTCCACACCTCCTCTCTGCTCTCCCTCCCTCCCTCCCTCCCTCCCTCCCTCCCTCATTCTTATCTTATTCTGGTTTTCATCAAGCCCCTTGAATTTATTCAACTTTAGGCCGTACATAAGAACAGTTCCAGGGGAGGCTCAGTGAGCGGCGCTACCACCATGGGAAGTTATAGTTCAGATGTACAGTGAGGCTGCTACTTTCTTGGATTAATGTACGCCTCAAGATAAGCTGTCTTCATGTATTTGATATTGTCAGCAGTGTTCGGCCGTCTGAGCGCCGTGGTCGAGTGATCCTGGGATCAGATGACATCATCAGATCCCCGTCCGTACGTTTCTGCCAGCCACACATACGTCTGATCGAAATGCTTCTGAAGCAGAAAACAGTTTCAGTTCCACCGTATCAATAAAGGCAGTGATGTTGGGAAGCCCCCCACCCCGACCCCCCACTCCACCGCTGACCTGCATTCCCGCTCCTCTCGTCACTGAGCTGCAGAGAGCTCGACCTCTGGCGTGTGGTTGAAGGTTCTGCTGCAGTGAGAAGAGCACCAGCAGCAGCGGGAGCTCATGCTGCCTTGGATAAATGTCTACATTATTTATCTCACTGCATCTGCTGGCTGCTACATGCATGCATACATATCTAGCATGTGTGCGTGTGCGTGTGCGTGTGCGTGTGCGTGGCGTTGGGGTGATGAATGTCTCATTTTCTGTGGTGAGTTTCACCACTGTAGCTCAGCTCCCCTCCACCAGACTCCAGCCAGCAGAAACACACACCTCAACTTTCCCTTGTTAGCAGTTCCATAAACCTCTCTGGGGCCTCAAATGTGACAGATTTATAACAGACAATTCTGATTCAACATGTTTGTGGTTTGATGTCAACATCTTTATTTCCTCTCTGTCTTCATAACTGCAGGGATGGAATTCATGTCCTTCCATGGAGCTGTGAAAACACGAGCGTCCTCCCGAGGGACGTCTGTCAGAGAGCAGTGGACAGAGACGCAGACGCACTGTTGTTGTTCTGATTGAGTTTTCATCCTCATCCATGAAACATACATGGCACAGATGCATTGTAATACTGCTATGTTTGTCCAGCAGGTTATACTAGCAGCTGCAGTTGTTCTCCTCAAATCAGGTCCTGTGTGTGTGTGTGTGTGTGTGTGTGTGTGTGTGTGTGTGTGTGTGTGTGTGTGTGTGTGTGTGTGTGTGTGTGTGCCTGCTTCATAAACTGCTTCCCCCCGAAGAGCCTTTAGTTGACACTGATGACTGACAGGCTGATGTCCCTCAAGAACTTGCGTATCATGTTTGGAGTGTCAGTGCCAGCGTACCATAGAGTGAGAATTTGTTAAAGCAGCCTAAGGAAGTGTGTGTGTGTGTGTGTGTGTGTGTGTGGTGGCGAGTGAGAGGATGGGGGGGCTGCGTGTCTATCAGAGGCAGAGAGGGAGAAGTAAAGAGTACTACGTGTATTTGTGTGTATCCATGCATGTGCTCTTTGATACAATACAATGCCTAGAGAGGTTTTCTGTGTACTTCACGTGTGTCGGTGTGTTTTTTCTTGTGTTTCCAGTCAAAGCGACACCGCCTAGTGAGGTTTGTAATTATTAATGACCTCCAGCAACAACCGGCGCCCTCGGCGCTCTGACGTCACTGCCACCAACAGACGGGACCAGTTAACCACCTGCAGGCGGCGGCTCGTCTGCGCTGCATTCATTTGTCCTGTAGGTCCGTGTCATTGCCATCTCTGGCATAAAAATGCAAAGTTGATGAACATGAATTGAAGAACCCAGAAATCTGAATGCCAAAAGTGGCGCCTGTCCGAGGCCTTGCCACCCTCAGGCTCAGGTTCACGGCCAGTGGTTCTGCTCGTCTAATTAATGGTGTTGAATTATCGGCTCTGTGCCGCCACCTCAGGCTTTAGTCACCACTTTGTTACCTCTTCTTTGAATGATCCCAGCAGCTCTTTTAACCACAGACATTTTTATTTGCCAAGTTCCTAATAACATTAATGGCAATGCCTTACATTCATAGTCTCAGTGACTCGTAGCAGCCAGCGAGCCGGAACAATTCGGTTTTAATGCCGCCGCTTTTCCGACTGTGACAAGTCAACATGCTGGATGTGAAGCAGGCGCCTCTGAGTGGAATTACACTGATGTTAAATTAGCTGCAGCAGCACATCCGTCACATCTGCCAGCGGTTAGGTAATGGGATCGTTATCAGTGTCCAGGAAGAGCATCCTGAACACCGAGTTGTTCCTGGCGTATAACCAGCCCGCCATGTTTGCTGAGCGTATGAGAGGACGCGAGACGACTCCAACCTGACCAGGACTACATTTAACACCCCTGATTAGTGGTAGAGTCCTGGTCACCGGCTCAGTGACATCAGCAGTGGCATCCCGGGGAGGCACAGCGTTAATAACGGCTAACCTGTGCTCGGCCGCTCATGGTCTTAAACAATAAATTGACGCTTGAAAAATAAAGCAGTGCAGGGATGGAAATGTTTCCGCTGCGCAGCTTCAGAGTAATACTGCATCAACCAAGTTACGATACTGCTGACTGTGTGTACTGCATGCAACTAGTAGTGGAAACAGCTGCAAGCTATATTTCCCCAGCTCTTTATTTCCGTGGGGGAAATCAAATGTGGGAGGTAAGAAAATACAGAGTCAAATAAGAAGCAGTAATGTTATCAGAGGCCACGAGCCATAACCACCATAATATCTGCCTTTCCCTGCCGAGGTGCGCTAACTTGATAGAGGCAATACATTCCTGGCCGTATACGCGCCGATACACACAGGTACGCATCAAAAATCTTATATTAGGTCTGTCAGAAGTGGACAGAGGGGGTGGGGGTGGGGGGCAAGCACACTGTTGGATATATAGAGGGGGAGAAGTAGATATTAATGAATTATGCATCTGTCCTCCTGGTAAAACACTCAGATATCCATGTGTTTGTGTATGGACGCGCAGCGGGACGCAGGCGACGCTCTGCAGCATCTCTCTCTGATCCAGAGACGATAACTAACCGCTACCAACAGCAGGGCAAACGGGAGTTATGGTCTCTTAAGTGTGAGCACAGCAGCTCCTCGCCAACAGGCTGGCTTTGATCAGCTCATGGATGAATGTGGGAACATTTGTGACTGAATATGACTCAGAACTGCGCTGGGGCCCTCACGTGTCACCCCTCTGCTCCGTCTGCCGTGGGTCAAACCCACATAGCTACTGTGTAGTAGAACCTTAGGAAACTCCAGGAAGTTCAGAGTTCCAAAGAGAAATTCTTTCTGGAAATGTGAGTTCTACAGAGGCTCCCACTAGCCCTGCTTTGTGGGGTGACGTCACTCTTGGAGCAGTTGTCCTCTCTGCTGAGACTCCTGTCCAGAGGCACCGTGTTAGCAGCCGTCCCAGGTCCCTTCTGGCTGGAGCTGGCATGCTCTGCCTGTGTCTGTGGGGGGTTCCTCAGGTACCAGAAAAATATGGCTGCATCAATCAAATGAACTAATAAGCACAGAATTCTGAAGGATATTTTGGAACTGGTTCTCCAATTTGCTGTCACATAACTCCTCCCACCTCGGCCCGATCGCTCTCCCTCTCTCTCTCTCTCTCTCTCTCTCTCTCTCTCTCTCTCTCTCTCTCTCTCACACAGTAGAACTGGTGGCCCGGTCCAGATGAGGCCAGACTTTATTCCCCCTGACTGTAAAGGAGACACTCATCTTTGTTCTACGTCAAGGTGCCATTAACGAAGCAGCATATTTTCAAGTAACCAGAACAGCTATGAAGTGTTGCAGTCTTTGCAGCGCCGTGCTCCTGACAGCCATCACTCTGGGTTTTCCTCCCTTAATTGGAAACTGAACAACACGAAAGCTGATGGAGCGTGAATTCACCTGAGCTCGCCCGGACAAAGCGAGCTCCACTTCCCTCGCCAAAAGTTCACACAATACTGGCTGCCTGTGTCTGTCCTGGTTTTACCTTTGCAGCTCAGTTTACTTCTACTGCATCTGCATTTAACTCGTTCATTAAAAGGCAAGGCAACTTAATAAAACAGATCACACATCAGGCGCAAGCTCCCACGTTCATGAAGAAGAGGAAACATAGCGAACGTTGACCTGTGCGGCGCTGAGCTGCGTCACTGTCAAACATAGAATTCAGACTTTTCAGTTTATGCTCTCATTAAAATGAGGTTAATATGAGAGGGATATCTCGAGTAATCTTCACCTGCAGTCATGTGACGTCCCTGGTGAGAGACTGTGAGTCACGGCTGGCAAACTTAGCCCACGGCTTAGAGTGTGCTCACACACACACACACACATACACACACACACACACACACACACACACACACACACACACACACACACACACACACACACACACACACACACACACAACTATGATGACTAATAATTGCAGTTGCCACAAGCACCTCTTTCAACTGTTCCTTCCATGAAAAGCAGAGCTACAAGCCTCCATCTCCTAACGCGACGCTGGATTCAAATAATCTCAGTCTGGATTCAACGTCCTAAATCAAATCAGTTCCTCAACCCAACAGCAGGGGTGCTCATCTCCAGAAATGACTCCAATTGCCCATCAGATTCCAAACCAAGCGTGCAGTTATTCTTAGCAGTTAAAATGTAAACACTACAATCAGCATTTTAATTTATGATTGCCAAACAAGCCACGAGCTAATCAGGAGAGGAGAGGAGATAATGACGGAACTGCAGAGAGCGCCGCGGAGGGGAGCAGTGATTAGGCTCTGCTCTGAGCTCTGGGGGTTTTACTTGCTTAAAAATTTCAACATTTTCTTCAAGGTCAGTCAAGGACCTTCATGTTCTGCTGGTGAAGTTTTATTGGAAAGGGACTCATCCATCCACTCTCATCCAGCTGCATCTCATTCAAATGTGGGCAGAAAATGCAAATATCCTCCCTCCACCGCCAGCACCCGGAGCTCTGCTGCACTGATGCGCCGCTGGAGTCGGCTGGGTGATGCAAAACGTGACTCGCAGGCTGTTGTTGGAGTTCCATGTTGTTCTCCAACAGATGGAGGAAGGCTCCCAAATCCTCAAAGCCTGTTCAGCACGTTGTCAAGCAGCGTCAGCAGTTATGAGCAGCAGTGGCCTTGTGTCTGCTTTCTAGAGGAAGATCTGCGCTCACTCGTCGCCACAGCGCAGGAGGGATTTGTTACCAGAGTTGTGACACGTCAGTCTACATCAGGTTCTGTCCTCCAGCTACTCTCAGGTCACCGGGTCACAGCCAACTGAGCAAACTAACTCCACCCCTCTCCTCAGCAATGATCCCAGGGGGTATGAGATGTCTAACTCCTCCTCCCCGACCACATGACCTCCTAGCAGCTGGATGTACCTGATGTGCCTCTAGTGGGAGGAGCCTGGGAGTCTGGTCCAGGTCTGGACATCAGCGTCTGAAGGTTGTCGTCCTACTGCTGAGCGAAACCAGCCACGCTGCAGAGGGATTCTGATTTGGGGCGTTTGTATCTGAGAGCTCATTCCATTGGTTGCTTGGAGGGACAGTCGTGTGCGAGTTCCTGATAAGTTCATCTTGGTTCCTCTCCATGTTCCTCCTCGCTCTCTCTCTCTCTCTCTCTCTCTCTCTCTCTGCTCTTTCCTCCACTCTTGTTAAAAGAAGACAGGAAAACTGAAGCTAGCATCTTGATGTAGTGGACTAACCTCCTTCCTTCTTTGATTCTCAAGCAATGAGCTAATAATTGCTGAGGCGGAGGTACAGTCGTGGCTGCGGGCCTGATGTGACCTTCGGTAGACGTATATTCCAAATCAATGGGCATAAATCCTTTAACCTTTTCCTCCAGACTCACCATTAAAGCCAAACCGCCGACGTGAGGAGGCCCTGACGTCTGATCAGATGTTATTATCTCACGACATGTCAGTGTAGTCGGCAAATCTCGCAGACATAAAACTTGCTGAGGAGGTAAAGTTGTTTTAGTTGCTAGCTTAAGTGGAGCAAATGGTCATGTATCACCATGGTAACCATAAACACTGGAAGAGGAGAGGGAGGTCAGCCTGGGTTGCTTTCCTCAACATGCAACAAAAGCCACAAGTTTGTCGTTGAATATTCACTCAAGGTCTGATGAATTATGAATTGTTTACCTGTAGCTGGGGGAGCCGCTCCTGCTTCGCTCACTGTTCAGTTACGCCGTAATGGCGGCGAGCACTCTGACGGCTACAGGCTGCAACCATTGCTCACATTAAATGAAACTCACCTTGTTTGTACATCCTTGTGCAGCAGTGCAGAGTACAGCCAACCTGCTGCCCCCCCAGGCAGTGGCCAACAACCCCCAGTAGCTTTATTCTATTAATAAATTCATTTGCGCTGTGAGACCGGAGAAATGAAGACGTTCACTGCCCAACGA
>NC_141339.1:942500-960000 GCF_037954235.1 Aulostomus chinensis
TCCTTATCATTTCATAATTCATACTTCCAACTGTTGCCTCTTCCCTCTGGGTAGAGCGAGGGGCGACGCTGGTGACTGGGTGCTTTCTCTCTCTCTGTCTGATTTGAATATATTCTTTGACACATACACACAGAATGAGAGTTGTTGTCAGCCCACTCGGCATCATGTGATCCATCTCACACCAGCGACACAGAACAAAACGCAGAATGTGATTGATGCAGGGCAGTGTGTTGTGGAGGGGCTACGTAAAGAAAACAGCCTTGAATGATTTACACCGTCTGCTTCCCTGTTATAATAAGCTGGAGCACCGACACACTGGAAGGATTCATGCACCGAAGAACAGGAGTAATGGAAGTGGAAGTAAAAACGCACTGACAGACAGGACAGCGTGAAGCATGAGGCGGCCCCCCAACACGACTGTCACCAGGATCCAGACAGACATTTCTGAACGCTCGCTACAAACCACGAGAGTTCAATCTAAAATGTGCTAATTAACATTTTATATGTCCTTTTACTATTTAACCCCAGAAATGTCTTTTTTGCATCTTTTTCAAAATAAAAGGATTCTTGAAGAAATGTTCAAAGAGTCTGATAACACCAGTCTGGCTTAGAGAGCTGTTTCCCATTCTAAGCAGCGCTTTCAGGGGATTGTGTGGATTACTCTGCATTGTATAACATTTTGTTCGAGTCACAGTCTAACTTTATGAGCCAGAACTTACAAGGAAATGCAACAAAGCGAGGCAGACGCTGAGGCAGCTGCTGCTGTGGCCTGGAGCAGCACCAGGAGCAGGGAGATCAGGTCCGAGCTGCTGCTGCTCCCCAGGCTCCAGCAGTCACAGCCTCACTCGTAGAACCTCTGCTGCAGAGAGATTTCAAGTTTGGTCTGGGAGAGGGGAAGGAGAGCGAGTGTGTGTGTGTTTGTGTGTGTGTGAGAGAGAGAGAGAGAGAGAGAGACAGACAGAAAGAAAGGAACAACCAATCAGCGGCATTGCAACCTGTCATGTGACAAGTAAAGCTGGCAAACATTCAGCGCGAGTGCTTAAAAGCAATATTTATTCTCCTTGAATCTTTTAAAGAAGCACTAAAGTCATATAAAGGTGCTCGAGGTGGTACAGAGGTGGCTATATCAGCTAGCATTATCTAAAAATCCACTTGATCTAATCTTCATATTGCTGACTCATGCTTCATTGTGTCATTAATCAACTGCTTCAACATCTGTCAGAAGATGAGCTGTCATTGTAGAGCAGCATGTCCCTGTAATTATGCTACTGTGGGCGGCGTGGCTCAGGGGTAGAGCGGCCGTCTGGCAACCGAAGGGTCGCTGGTTCGATCCTGGACCCCGGTGACCATGTCCAAGTGTCCTTGAGCAAGATACTGGACCCATAATTGCTCCTGATGAGCAGGTTGGTGCCTTGCATGGCAGCTCCACCATCAGAGTGTGAACGGGTGACTGAGACGACACTGTAAAGAGCTTGGAGTGCTGCTGAGGTAGAGAAGAGCTGAATAAAACTGAGTCCATTTAAAATGTGGTGAGCACAAATATTAGGATGCTGTTGTTGAATTCTGAGGTGTTTTTGTTGCCAGGGAAACAGAAGCAGGAAGAGCGAATGTTCCAACTGCAGGAGTTTATTGGAGAGAGGTTGCCAGCTGACGCTCCCTGCACGGGTAGCAGGTAGAAGCTTCAGCACAGCGCTGCCGCCCCAGCAGCTCCGCTCACCAGTTCATCGTGACCTCCCACGTCACACAGAGCGTCCTGTGTGTGTGCGCGTCTTCCTGTTGAGACAGAAATCGTCTGCATCATTTATGTGTCAGCTTCACATCGGCACTGATGGACGTGATTTCCAGCTGCTGCTGCAGCTCACATCGTCCCAGCGCCGCAGCAGAAACACGAAGGCTGAGTCAGCTGCTAAATGAAGGCTGAGTAGCAGCCAAGCTTCCAGTGACTAATATAACATGTTGAAGTGGTTTGTACTGGAGACCCCTCGAGGACGGACGACAGCTAATGACGCCGCGCGTCTATGCTCTCGCCCTCCTTTGGGGGGGCCCCCTTCCCACCAGGAACAGCTCGGCTGCCATCTGTATTGTGCTGCTGAGGCTCAAGGGCTTAGATTGGAGAAGGGGAGAGTGGACACAACCCCCCAACCCTCTCCCAGCAAGCAACAGGAGAGGTGTTGTAACGCTTCTTCCTGTTCACGGAGACGCCGCGACGCCTGTGATGTCAGCAGGCTGCGTTAACCAGGCAGCCTGGTCTGCTCGCGTCACATTCATGTCACACTGCAGAGGCGCAAATGTGAGTTCACATAATGAACAAACTCTCTCACACTCTCCAACAGCAGAAGGTGAGTCTTAATACCCCCCCATTGCTGCAGAATCACAGCCCCCCCCACTGCAATACTGACACTTGTCTCTGCTGTGGCGGACAGGCGAAGGGCTGCTGGCAGAAGAATGAGAATGAAAAGGGGAGAAGAGGGTCTGAAGAGGTTTTCAGAGGTGGGGGAGGGAGGAGGAGCTCTCCAGGCTATGAAGACGTGTCTGCTGCCTTTAATGCTCCCTACAACCACCTTGGAAGGTTTGAGGAAGGAGACACAAACTGATGCTTCAGTAGGTGAGAAGAGAGGAGCAGGAAGACAAAGACTGGCGGCAGAGGTGGAGAGAAAACCTCCCTCTATCCTCCTATTGCAAAAATTAACATTCTGCCAGCTCCAGTGTTGATGTTCACACTGCTCCCAGCGAAATTAGGACATGGCTGTCTCCTTCCCATCATTCATAATGCATGACACACAATGTGTGTGAGGCGTATCACTTCAGAGGCAGGCCACACCAAACCCTGCTGAGGATTAGGTGAAGAAGATCTCCCAAAGAATACGGGATTCCAAGATGGCTCAGAGCGGAAGCATCATTTATAATTGAATCTTCCCTGGAGGACGCTGCAGCCCGTCTGCCTGAGCCAAGGAGAACTCGTCTGAGTCGCTGCGCTGCTCAAAGACCCTCACACACACACAGTAGAGCAACAACCTCAGCCCCTCAGCTCCAACCCAGCACAACACTTTTACTCATCGAACTCTGTACACTCTTGAGGACTCGTTGCGGAGCAGGTTGAGGGGTGACTGGAATGAGGTCACTTCAACAAGCACATGCAATCAGCTTTTTCACCAAAACAGACTCGTTTGGTGAATGACATAAACGGTCTATGGCTGATGCTGTACCGCCAGTGACCATGACGGCGTCTCTGCTACTGGTGCTGACAAGATTCATTAGCAAGAGCTCACAGCTTTTGTCTTGTGACCCTGACGACAGCCCTCCCAGAACTTCAAGTACAACCTTCAGGTATGTTTCATATTTTAGTTTTTGAAAGGAGCGAAGCTTTTGAAAGTTTAAGCAAATCTCATATTCACGTTTCACCAAACAGTGAGGTTGGAACTTTTCTTGGCACAGGTTTGTGCACGACAGGCTGCCTCTGCCTCCACGTGTTTGCTGTTTACTTCCAACCAGGACGATCAAGAAGCCTGCCGAACGTCTTCACACCGCTCCTCTTCAGCTGGCTCCTGTGTGACAAGGTGGCGCCACCACGAACACTGACACTTCCTGCAGGTTTAAACGGTGGCTGGCAGATATGAACACAGTGTTAAAGCTGATGAGGAGAGCGAGTCGTACTTCTCCATGCCAACCTTGACGGATCATCCATTCTTCTGAAAAGCTGGCAGGTATTTCAATTACAAGGAGATGCTATTTATAAGGCAACCTGAGAATCTCTGTTTCTGATGCCCACCTGCCTTTGAAGCCAGTGGATTAGAGTGCTGGATGGACCCACACTGAAGGAACCAGCGCCTTCTATGCAGCAGGGCTAATCTTCCCTTTGATATCGAAAACATCAAATGAGAAGTAGTTGAACCTGAAATAATATAGATGGTGGTGGTGCTGTGGCGGGGGGGGGGGGGGGGCACAATCAAGCAGATAATAAGCCTGTGCACATACAGTGTGTCGGTGCTACAGCTTTGAAATCAAAATCAACCTGTGAAGCTAGAGAAGGTTGTTTTCAAGGTATCTTCCTTTTGTCTGACACACGTCTTCATTGTCTTCCTTAAAGTTGGACCAGCTATGTCCACTGTTGTCATAGCAACTCCATATCAAGCCACCACGCCTGCAATAAACGGGTGGGTGTGATCTCTCTCAACACCTTTGCATCTCATTGATTAACCTCCCCACTAATGAGGCGGGGCGCCCGCTGAGCTCTCCATCACACAATGACTAACGCGTACACATCCAGAACATCCAACACTGCAGGGGAAGACAGACAGAAAAGACATCTATCAAGATTAGTCCCCAGTCTCCTGAGCCGCCTCCCTGTGAGCCAAGAACCTCAGTTCTGTGGTGACATTCCAGGCAGCACTCACGGTGGCCTGAAACAGCCCTCCATAAGCTGACAGGAAGTGCTTGCTTTAGTTTGACATGCATTGTCACTTCCAGGAACATGGAGACCATACAGTAAGTGCACCAGTCCATCATTCTTTTATGGAATGAGAGTCCACCTGGGCTGGGGGGGCTTTACCTGTGTACGCCATCAAGGACCTTGACAACTTCAATGGAGCTCCTGTGGTTTCATTCTTCACCGCTCTTGATTTCACGTGCACCTCTTGTGTAATCTGACTCGGAGCGCCACTCAGAGCTGAGCGGTCAGACGGTGACGTGTACAGCTGGACAAATGTTGAAACAAGCTTTGTGTACATCATGAAAACATGGAGGTTGTCTGTTGACTGGAGCCTCAGGGAATCCTGGGGTTAACAAACCCTGAAACCCACCCCAAGGAGCAGGAAAGCCTTTCTGATGTCGAATGCTCCTTTATTGTTACTGTTAATATTGTGAGCTTTATGTGCTCATTTCACTGATCAGGAGAGCCACGCGTCAAGCTTCAAAACCAAAGTTTGGGATGATCCATCCATCCATCCATCCATCCACCCATCCATCCACCCACCCATCCACCCATCCATCCACCCACCCATCCACCCACCCATCCATCCATCCACCCATCCATCCACCCACCCATCCACCCATCCATCCGCCCACCCATCCATCCACCCATCCATCCATCCATCCATCCATCCACCCATCCATCCACCCACCCATCCACCCATCCATCCACCCACCCATCCACCCACCCATCCATCCATCCACCCATCCACCCACCCACCCATCCACCCACCCATCCATCCACCCATCCATCCGCCCACCCATCCATCCACCCATCCATCCACCCATCCATCCGCCCACCCATCCATCCACCCACCCATCCATCCACCCATCCATCCACCCATCCACCCACCCATCCATCCACCCATCCACCCACCCATCCATCCACCCATCCATCCACCCATCCATCCGCCCACCCACCCATCCATCCACCCATCCATCCGCCCACCCATCCATCCACCCACCCATCCATCCACCCATCCATCCATCCACCCATCCACCCACCCACCCATCCACCCACCCATCCATCCACCCATCCATCCGCCCACCCATCCATCCACCCATCCATCCACCCATCCATCCGCCCACCCATCCATCCACCCACCCATCCACCCACCCATCCATCCACCCATCCACCCACCCATCCATCCACCCATCCATCCACCCATCCATCCGCCCACCCACCCATCCATCCACCCATCCATCCGCCCACCCATCCATCCATCCACCCATCCATCCATCCATCCATCCGCCCACCCATCCACCCATCCATCCATCCATCCGCCCACCCATCCATCCACCCATCCATCCGCCCATCCATCCATCCATCCGCCCACCCAACCATCCATCCGCCCATCCATCCGCCCACCCATCCATCCGCCCATCCATCCATCCATCCATCCGCCACCCATCCATCCGCCCATCCATCCATCCGCCCATCCATCCATCCACCCATCCATCCGCCCATCCATCCATCCGCCCATCCATCCATCCATCCACCCTTCCATCCACCCACCCATCCATCCACCCATCCATCCATCCGCCCATCCATCCATCCGCCCATCCATCCATCCATCCATCCGCCCATCCATCCATCCATCCATCCATCCACCCATCCATCCGTCCATCCATCCATCCATTCTCTGCCTCTTCTCCTGTTCAGGGTGGTGGGGGCGGAGCCTATCCCAGCAGCCTTCAGGTGAGAGGTGGGGTTCACCCTGGACGGGTCACCAGTCCATGGCAGAGTTTGGGATTATAGAGACATTACATGCCTACAATTGATTACTTTTATGTAATAATAGCTCCCCTTTCCCCCAAATGAACACACACACACACACACACACACACACACACACACACACACACACACACACGCACGCACACACACACATACACACACACACACACACACACACACTGTGAGATAGATTGCACTCTCAGATAGTCTTCATCACTGCTACTGGGAACCATATTGGAATGGTACTGTGTAGATGGTGTTTTCCAATCCCCTGCGGCAGCCGCTTGGACTTCAGCCTCTATTGAATGTGTCGACCTCATAATTGATGCCCTCCCTCTCTTCAATCCACCTCAACATTCTCCCCTCTATTCTTCTGACTCCAGCTCCTTTTCCTCCACCATTGACAGGCTACCTTAACTGAGTCCTACGTGTAGATTTGCCCCTTTACTCTGAGGACATCAAGCCAAAGACAAAACACTGCAGCAACTGAGAGGAAATTCAGGGGGGTCGAAGAACAATCCATCTGCTTTCAGGGATTTAGCCGTAAAGCTGTGGAGAGGTCAGCACTGCAACCACCTCATCAGTTATCTGTTTCCAATCCTTTATCAAAAGGTAGGAGAATGGTGGAGGTAGAGGTGGTGGTGCTGCTGCTGATGCTGGTGGCGGTGGTGGGGGGCTGGAAGGAGTGACATCCTTTTGAAACCACTGCCATACAGCCTGTACACAAATAGTAAACGAGAGGAGCTGCACTGGTGAAGGTGTGTCTCCAGATGGATCTCTGCTGACACTGTTGGTTTCTAAACCTGGTCTACCCTGAAACCTTCATTTGGGTTTTTACACTTTTTACACAAGATACAAGATGAAGAACATTTTCAAGAGAATTTGAATACTGTCTTTCATGCAATGAGGAAGGCAGCGATGGAAAGTAATAAAGTACCAATACTAAGTTACTCAATACTAAGTTCAAGTAGTTTACATGACTACACCTTTTTTGGACAACTTATTACATCCTGGATTTGAAGACACATCTCTCCATTCCACTCCTTATGCTCTAGAGCAGGGGTGGGCAACCAGGTGCCATGGACGGCCGTGTGTGTGCAGGTTGTCCTTCCAACCAAACCCTTTAACAGGTGATTCCACTGATCAACACACCTTCAGCCACAGAAGAGTGTTAATCAGTGGAATCACCTGTTAAAGTGTTTGGTTGGAAGGACAACCTGCACACACACGGCCGTCCATGGCACCTGGTTGCCCACCCCTGCTCTAGAAACAGGCTAGTTACTTTAGAAGCACATCGGACAAGAACAATGACAAAGATGTAATAATGACACAGGCCATAGCTGTGTAGAAGGAGTCAGGTAACTTGTTCACTCAGCAACAGAGGTGCTGCTTGTGACCACAGCAGTTGGTCGCCATTCACCAAAACGTGTAAAGGAGGAAGGAGAAGATGCAGAGACGAGTCACAGATGCTCGTCGAGTGCAGCAAAGAACATGCCGTGGGGGGCGTGTCTGTCAGGAGAGGAGGAGGAGCATCCACGAGAGCAATAACATGGATGCCAGAAAATGGACCAAAACTGAGGCAGAAAAAGGATGCAATATTTTCACTGACTTACCTGTAATATGTTCAATCAGTATGTGAGTACCTGTGCTTCTACTTGACTGAGTGTGTATGAATCCAGTTGCCTTCCTGAACTCCAGGTTAAGAACCTCTACGAGTGTGCCTAGATGTCGTGACTAAGTAGGTGTACTCCTGGAAGATAAGCTACCAAGTGTCTCTGTGTCAGTTTTCTCTTCTCCTACTCTCTTTTTCTGTCTTCATCTTTCCTTCATATAGCTCAAACCCAATCACATCAGCCAGCCTGGCTCACTGCCTTTGAAGATGTACTTAGCTGAATTGACGAGAAATTTAAAGCAAGTGATGGAAGCTTTCAAGGGCTCATGAAAGGCAAAATAAATCTGCTCCTCTGTGTGAGTGGAATGGTTGGGGGAATTGTTGCAGCGGTACGGGTAGCGGGTACAGGGACTATAGGCAGAAGCTTATTTCAATCCCTCCACTGAAGCTTGCCCACATCTTGGTTCCTATGACACGCATGAAAATGAGGGAATGCCCAGAAAAGACAAAAGGAAACTACAACCAAAGGATTCCAGAGCTTTACCTTTGGCAGCACAGAGACAAACAGTGTTTTAGCTCCCTCATCCCAATACTTTCACGTTCCAATACCCTGGAGTATCACGTTCCATGAAACCCATGACTATTCCTGTCTTCTCGAGACCGACCGAGTGAACTCCCTACCTACCTATTAACCCCCCTACCTACCTACCTACTAACCTTCCTCCCTACCTATTAACCTCACTACCTACGTCCCTACCTATTAACCCCCTACCTACCTCCCTACCTATTAACCCCCCTACCTACGTCCCTACCTATTAACCTCCCTACCTATTAACCCCCCTACCTACCTCCCTACCTATTAACCTCCCTACCTATTAACCCCCCTACCTACCTCCCTACCTATTAACCCCCCTACCTACGTCCCTACCTATTAACCTCCCTACCTATTAACCTCCCTACCTATTAACCCCCCTACCTACCTCCCTACCTATTAACCCCCCTACCTACGTCCCTACCTATTAACCTCCCTACCTATTAACCCCCCTACCTACCTCCCTACCTATTAACCCCCCTACCTACGTCTGTACCTATTAACCTCCCTACCTATCTACCTACAGTACCTATTAACCCCTACCTATGTCCCTACCTATTAACCCCCCTACCTCCCTACCTATTAACCCCCTACCTACCTCCCGACCTATTAACCTCCCTACCTACCTCCCTACCTATTAACCTCCCTACCTATTAACCTTCCTACCTATTAACCTCCCTACCTACCTCCCTACCTATTAACCTCCCTACCTATTAACCTTCCTACCTATTAACCTTCCTACCTACCTCCCTACCTATTAACCCCCTACCTACCTCCCTACCTATTAACCCCCTACCTACCTCCCTACCTATTAACCTCCCTACCTATTAACCCCCCTACCTACCTCCCTACCTATTGACCCCCCTACCTACGTCTGTACCTATTAACCTCCCTACCTATCTACCTACAGTACCTATTAACCCCTACCTAGGTCCCTACCTATTAACCCCTACCTATGTCCCTACCTATTAACCCCCCTACCTCCCTACCTATTAACCCCCCTACCTCCCTACCTATTAACCCCCTACCTACGTCCCTACCTATTAACCTTCCTACCTATTAACCCCCTACCTACCTCCCTACCTATTAACCCCCTACCTACCTCCCGACCTATTAACCTCCCTACCTACCTCCCTACCTATTAACCTCCCTACCTATTAACCTCCCTACCTATTAACCCCCTACCTACCTCCCTACCTATTAACCCCCTACCTACCTCCCTACCTATTAACCCCCCTACCTACGTCCGTACCTATTAACCCCCCTACCTACGTCCGTACCTATTAACCTCCCTACCTATCTACCTACAGTACCTATTAACCCCTACCTAGGTCCCTACCTATTAACCCCCCTACCTCCCTACCTATTAACCCCCTTCCTACCTCCCTACCTATTAACCTCCCTACCCATTAACCCCTACCTACCTCCCTACCTATTAACCCCCTACCTACCTCCCTACCTATTAACCTCCCTACCTATTAACCCCCTTCCTACCTACCTACCTATTAACCTCCCTACCTGCCTAACTCCATCCCTCCCTCCCGACCTACCTACCTGCCTACCCACCAATACACTCCTGTAAAAAAACAAAGAAATGTAAATGCTGTGACCCACACAGCAGAGAGCTGAGGTGATGGGCCCATGGTAAAGTCTCAGCATAAGCTCTTGTTTCATCAAAGGGAAGACTTCAATGAGCCAATAGGGCAACAGGTGCCGCAGCAGCAGCGAGCCCATCAGGATCAGACTTAATTTCACCACAGACTTGGATATGAATGCTGATGGTGTTTGACTGTGCCGGGGGATGCATAAATAGCACCAACAATCGAAGAAGAGCAATAAAGATGTTTGAACTTTTGTGCTGTAGCTTTACTGATTTGCACATACTGTATTGTACTGTAGTGCTTTGTGTGTAGGTGACCGAGGCCTCGTCACAGAAGATTCAAGGGTTAAATAACAGGCTCCTGTTCAGTGCACAAGTCACATGTTCCTTCTTACTCAGAGCAGTTGGCTGTTCACCTTGAGGTAACACAGCAGGCCGCCAAGGTACGCAGAGGCTGTTGACTGAATACTAATATACTGAATGTGAGCTGCAAGCCAATCATTTTACTTGTGAAAAACAAAAAAAACAAAGGTGGGAACACTATAACTCCTGAATATTTTGTCCCAAATGTCATCCAGAGCAACACGAACCAACAGCCGTAGAAAAACAAACGTCTCCTTTAAAATCTCTCTCTTGCTCTCTGCAGCTATGAGAGATGACTAGTATTCTTGCTCATACTTTTCTCTTCGTCACACAGGTTAGAGCCTCACTGACTCCAGATCTGACCACAGCCAGCATGTGTTTGGAAGACTGGTTCCACTAGATGGATTGTGGTCCAGTCAGTGGTTGAAATGGCATTTTACTCGTCACCTGTCACATGTGCGGTTATAGATCAGCTATTTTTCAATGCTTATAATGAGAATTTATTAGCTTGTTATATTCAAGTTCTTGGTACTTTTCACCAATCAAGCTTCCTCACACCAATAGATTGCTTCAGTGTGCACATAGAGCACAAGACTGTCGAGCCACACAGGTCTTGAAGCATCTTCTCATAGTAGAACGTCTGCACCTGAAGTCAGGTGTGGTTACCAGCAGCTGGAGATATTAGCAGGTTCAGTTCTACATCAGATCCACCAGTAAACACCAGACCGGTGGATGGTGGAGGTTCAGTTCTACATCAGATCCACCAGTAAACACCAGACTGGTGGGTGTTGGAGGTTCAGTTCTACATCAGATCCACCAGTAAACACCAGACCGGTGGATGGTGGAGGTTCAGTTCTACGTCAGATCCACCAGTAAACACCAGACTGGTGGGTGTTGGAGGTTCAGTTCTACATCAGATCCACCAGTAAACACCAGACTGGTGGATGTTGGAGTGGTGGAGTCTTAAAAACCTGGGTTGCTAACAAGAGTCTAGAGGAGCCTACAGAGGTCATGGAGGTCATTAGAGGTCATCAGGAGGAAACACAAGAGGCCTGAGCCTCAGTGGTGGTGACCTTGAAGTCATGTGACCCTGGTGTAGCTCCTCCATAGGCTAACGTTAGCTTCGAACTGCTAACGTAGCATTCAGGCCTCCAGCATCATCAGAGGGTTCATTAGTGAAGATGATCTTGATGAACTGAACCTGGAAGTTTGGTCGTGGGACCATAGTGATGACAGCTTCCTGTCTGACTACAAAACCATTTCCAATGCTGCTCCATGTAGGTAATTGAAGGGGTGTGGCATTACCTGTTACTGAAGAGCTGTAAGGATGCACAGCACTAATAATTTCAAAATTCATTACAACATACTTACAACAGAAAAGCAGAACATGACAATAACGGAATTTCTAATGTAAAAACTTTGGGGGAAAGTGGGCTGGGATGAAAAGCAGGACTGGAGGCATCGCTCTGCCACGTAGCAGCAGCGCTTGAACACATCCACTCAATCCTGGCATCAAACACTGAGACAAAGTAGAAACATGAAAGCTGTCAAAGGCAGAACATTTTGCTCCGTCACATATCACGTTACCTTGATCAATTGAAACATTTATTTTGTTCCATCAAGAGCACCACAAGCAACCTGCCAGCGAGAACAATGGAGGTGTTCAGACTGGAGGTATTTCTATCCAGGTAGACAAGAATCCACCACTTAGAAAAGTATGACGTGAATGGATGTCTGCTAGTCATTTAACACTGTGTGTGTGTGTGTGTGTGTGACTGTGAGTGCTTTCTAATCCAGCTGTATTTGTGTGTTGCATGTAGGCTGCAATACAAAGTTCATGGAGATGTTGATTCATTTGGATACGGGTCCTGACCAAGTAGCCTCAGGCAAATATTTACATTACAGTATGCTGATTGCTTTGGTGATGGCCTGCGTGGAGCTCTTGCGGCGAGATGAAGAGGTGAGCGCAGCGAGTTTCATGGTTGGAGTGTAGTAACTAAGAGTGGCAGGGGTCAGAGTGGAAAGTAGTGAAGAAAACAGTTAATGTGCCACGCTGATGGGAAATGAAGAAAAACACACACGCCTGAACCAACACACACTCGTGCCTCCTACTAGAAATGTCCTCCTGCTTTTGTCTCTCAAATGGCTGGAAAAGCGTCCCTCCTCACAGGGAGTAATTTGTATCTGCAATATAGGTAGGAAAAACCATTGCTTGCATGCTACATATTCCTATTTCATCCCATCAAGACTGGGTCGTTGAACCCTCCCCCAGAATCTAATAAAAGACCCAGAGTTATCTGAGCTCTCAAACCCGTGCGGCCGAGATTAGACTGGCAAACAAACTCCAAAGAAAACGGCTTTATCTCAGTTTGTTTCTCAGCATCTCAGTAATCAGGCTTCGCTGGAAATGAGGGACACTGCAGCGCTTCTAAGTATGAGCTTCCTCTGGCAGAAACGCTGGCTGTGCTATCAGCTCTCACATGTTTGTGTGTCTGGTTTCAGCAGCAGCAGCAGCCACAGATAGCAGCTGCCTGTTCAGGTTCATTATGTGCTATCAGCGTCAGGTATCACGAGGAAAGAAACAGAAATCTGTTGCTCTGCAAACACTAAACAAACAGCACCATCCCACATAAAATCAGCTCGCTGCTTCCACCGACCCTTCCCTCATCTCGACACTCGTTGGCTTCCATTAATACCGGGATTATTCAGCCAAAACACATCAACAACACTCATATTTCTCCCAGGGACAGGGATAAATGGATCATTCTCGTGCTGCCAATAAATCAATGAAACATTATGCTGATGCAAAAACTGCTCCCACAACGAGGTGGCAGGCAGACGCCGGCTCGCCGATGACACTCTCTCGTATCGCTGATTTCTTTCCATCTTTCTCCAACTCCGGAAGAAGAGAAGCATCTGGCCGAGGATGGAATAGAGACATAATTGAGTCTTTCATATCTTTATTTTCTTTATTTCTCATCTAGAGAATTCAATTCTTCTGCCACACCGACGTCAGCTGACTGTCATGAGAACCAATGAAAAACGAGGCTGGCTCAAACCTGCAGGAACGTAGCCTCACCATCCTGGTGACTTGGAAGAGGAGGGAATCGGTAATGGGGAGTGTTTAAGTGGTTCCTAATTTATGAGCCGTCACAGTGGACCGGTGCCTGTGGGGGGGGGGGGGGGGGTCTCCCCCCAACCCGCCTCCGTCTCTACAGGACGCTGCTCCCCCTCAGCCACCTCCATTCCCCACTGCCCAGCCCTGCTTTTTAATTCGATTACAAGATTGCAGTGCTCTTTGATGATAGGCATCTAGCGTGGTACCCTGAACCCTTATCTCCCTCCCCCTCCTGCTGGGGCTGTGACACGTTCATTACTGTGCATGCCACGGAGGAGGGTGAGGGGTGGGGGGGGGTCCAGCTAGGCAGGCGATTCTACGCGTGAGCAGGTGAAGTTCTGCACATACTCTGAAGCTATCCAGCCATATATTGGCGCACCTGAGACGTGAGGTGGAGGAGCTCAGGTAAAGCTGTGGATGCGAGCGCCACACCTCAGGAAGGGACAGCATAGGAAGACTACCAGTCCTTGATGAAACAATGCGCACTGAACGAAAAGAAACCCCGTGAATCAGGAGCTGCTCTGTTGTGTGATGAGGGTTTGCTGGCGGCGGCTGCACCATGTGACAGGCTCAAAATTCTGTTGGAAGTGGGTTGTGGTTGGCGGTACAGGCAAGAGGAGCAAATGGAGACCAGACACAATGGGACGGAACTTTCAGTGACAACAGCAAACATCGTCGAGAGACAGTATAGGTGGAGAGAGAGAATGTGATGAGAGAAAAAAAAGAGGAAAAAGAGGAAAAAGCAAATGTCATGCGGTCGAAGTCTCCAGGAGGCCAGAGAGCAAACCTGAGGAAAACAAGAGGCGACCAACTAAACACAGAACATCTCTGTCAAGACCATGACGTGTGTGTGTGTGTGTGTGTGTGTGTGTGTGTGTGTGTGTGTGTGTGTGTGTGTGTGTGTGTGTGTGTGTGTTGGCCTGGCACTCTGCCTAGCCAATTAAGTCCTTGTTCTGGAGCCATCTCCTGCCCCTGACCTTTTCCACACAGCTCCCAGCAGACCCCCCCCCTCAGCTCCACCTCTTTGGGTCTGTGCTATCACTCTTCACTGGGCCACTGGAAAGAACGGAGGAGAAGAATGAAGGAGAGGTGCTTTCTTTTGTCTTCATTTTCAAGGAAAGCATATCGTCCATCCTGCTAAGATCCTGCCCTTGTCCTCAAGGCGTCTTGATGGAGAGGCTGCTTGTGTCTGTTGGCCTCAGGTTGTTCTGACCACACCTGCTCGGCACCGTGGTCCAAACGACTGAAGCTGCTGCTGTCGCGCAGGCTTGGTCCGTCCAGGGTGAGGGTCAAATCTACCAACGATTAAAATAGCAGTTCAAGATGGGCTCATTTCCTCCCAATGCCAACCCTCAGCAGGGCTCCACAATCCAATCAGACAGCAGATAATGAAAGCAAGGAAGCAGCTTGAAACCTGAAGGTCCTTCTAAAGTAAGATGTAGCAAATCAAGCAGATCAGTGAACAATATGGCAGACAACCCCCCCCCCCCACACACACACACACACTCACACACTCTGCCCTCCTTTCCTTGGTGCTGCAGTCACTCCATTCTTGTCTTTCAGCTTGCAGGCCAGGATAATTAAAGCTCTTTGATGCTCTCCATCCACTGCTTCACAGGAGCAGAGTTAATGGAAGTCACCGGCTTCCACCAGACCTTCCACTTAAATTGAATGTCTCCACTCCATTTGAGAGCTGCAGGAAGATTAAAGGACCAAGTGATAGGCTCTTCCCCTCCCGCTCATCGGCCTCCGACTAGACAACTGAAGACACCTTAATGGTCACTGCTCTGCGTCATACGAAAGACGAATGAACATGAGCTGAATGCAGTAGAACAGCTGATGATGAGGTGCCTGTCTACACGTGTGGGGAGATGAATAGGAGCCTGTCAGTGAGTCTGATGGTTCTAGCTGGAGCACCATCCGTCCCTTCCTCTTGCTTGTCTTTCCTCTGGTTCATATGTCATCCAAACATTTTCAGCAAGGCTGCCAACTCAAAACCACTAAATCCAGGAGAGCGTGGATGTTCCACTGATGCATGTTGTGAGTTTTGCAAGAGTGCCAGAAATGTTTTGTTTCGTCTCCGTCTGCTGTCTCCCTTCACTGTTATCAAAAGCAGAGGAAGGTTAAAGCAGCGAGCTGTTGAGGATTTGTTGCTGTCTACGATGCGCTGACTTCTCATTAGGAGCTGAATCTTGGATGGACACCTCTGAAAGGAATTGGACAGCAAAGAGGCTTGGCTGTGCTGAAGAAAGAGCCTTTGATGTTTCCTCCAACTGGAGGTGGAAACAGACTCATGCAGCAGCTCCCTGCAGAAATTCACATACAAACTCCTCCATTTATGTGTCTAAGCACCTCGTCTGTGTGCAGCATCAAAGTGGCCAGCTGCTCAGGCTCCGGCGCCTCCTTGCTGATTTGCAAAGCTTCCGTTCAGTGTGGGAAGTGTCCAGTGTATATTTGCTGTTTGGAAAGACAGTGAGTGACAGTTTTAATCAGTCGCCTCTCATCTGCGTCTCTGTTCTATTTTTACGTGACTGCGATGTTGTGATTTCTGATAAATCCTCCACAGGACCAAAATAAATACGTGGCCTCGTGCCCCGGCTGTCAGAGCCTACAGGAAGAGATCTGTAATCCGTAGCGGACCTCCTGACTCCTTCCCACTAATTTACCAAATCAATGTCGCTAAACAGATGTGGGTTAGAACCTCGACTTTGGCGCTGGGGATTATCACACACACACACACACACACACACACACACACACACACACACACACACACACACTTTCACTCTTATTGAATGGCCGCTTTCATCCTGCCCGGGTGAAGCAGCTTTGAAGTGGATGGGGTCAGGAGGACTGCCCTGCACCTCCCCAGCACACTGAGCCCATCAGCAGTGAGGCAGAGCAGCACCGTCCCGTCTGACAGGCTAGTGGGTTGCGGAGCAGCCCCCCTGCCAGCTCCCGTCTCCCGCAGCCCCCTGGAAGCCAGACCCAACCAGGCTGGCCAAGTTTGCAGCACTGGATTCTAATTTTGACACGTGTGCTACCATTTCTTCACTTCCTTTCTTTTCATTTTGAAAGCTGTAAAGATTTGAATTTGTTCCAATTTGCAGCGACACACACTGACGACACACTTGATCCGACTGCTTGGTGGTCACAGCCTCTGCCGGCAGGTTCTTGTGCACCAGCTTGAACCATCTCTTTGCATGCAGGCTGCTTCAGTGAGATCTTGAACTTCGGCTCTCTCTGATACTCTTTCACACTGAAAAACGTGTGTCATCACTGGTTTTTGGACCCTCGTTTGCTCGGCATCAGGGCTCATTCAAGCTTCCAAAGACCCGGGTCTGAACTCCCGCTGTGAGGCTGCGTGCCTGTGTTTTTCCCTCTCTCCACGTCATCGCGCTGACACGTCATCATTACACACAAACGTGCGCCGGAACACCGAGAGGTAAACAAACGACAACATGGACGTCTCAGAGTCGAACGTTCGCGTTGTCGTTGCCTGCATTGCAATGTTGTCTCTTTTGCAAAGCATTCAAACTCAGCACAGATTGGAAAATGTCTGAGCGCCACTGCAGCGAAGGAGGATGGAGTTTTTGGCTCGACTGGAAGGGAGCAGAAGAAGCTACAGGTGAAGCCTGACAGGCGGCACAGAGACACAATCAGGATGTGACAGGAAGGTCGCCTGAAACCTGAGACGACAAAGGTCGCCTTCTTCACACTGCAGCCGAGCCGAGCCGCTAAACACCCGGGTCGCTTGGTGAGTCGGTCCACATGGGTGGAAATGCCGAGTCGACCCTTTCAGAGTGCCGAAAAACCTGTGTTGACCCACGTTTTTGGTGCAGTGTGAAAGGGGCTTTAGATGCTCGCTCTTCTACACAAACACTGCCGCAGCAGCTCCAGTAACACAGGGTCAGCTGCGCTGGGGACCAATGTGTACGAAGGGATTGTGAAGCCAGCATCTGCTGGTGCAGGGCCTGGAGGGTTCTGGGTTCTGTCTCTCTGAGGACTTT
>NC_141339.1:967500-1005000 GCF_037954235.1 Aulostomus chinensis
CTCCTCATTCTGACAAGTACGGGACATATAATGTTTACATCTACGGTGCCCGGGGGGGCTTTTAGAATCCATATGAATTATCCATATCCACTAAGTGCCCTGTAAAATAGGATGAATCACAGGTTAAGTCTTGTTTTAAAGTCTCAACTGGTTATGTAAGACCGGAATGAGGAAGAGGTCTCTCCCTCTCTCTCTTTCTCTCTCTTTCTCTCTCTCCCTCTCTCTCTCTCTCTCTCTCCCTCTCTCATATCTTTTCATGCTAATTTCACGAGTTACTTTACTCTCAGGATTTCAGCAAAATAAAAGCATGAGTTGCTCGGGGTGAAGGTACAAATTCTCAGCAGCAGACACACAGTTTCCACAAGGAGGGGGAGGACAAACACTCTGACCTCTGACCTCTGACCCAGCAATGATACAATACCATAGAAAGTACTAACGATGTACTATATGTGTGTATGCAGACTGCATGAGGAATGCGTCGACTCAGAGGAGTTCCACCCATTGAAGGCTGGACATGATTTCAGTTAATTCCCTGTAATGTATGCAAAGTACAATGGCAGTTAATTCATGCTGCCATCAACGATCTGTGTGTGGAAATAATCAGGAGGACGTGACCAGATCGTTAACTGGTCTTCAGTAGCTTCAGGGCTCGTGTCCACATGGAGGGGTCTCAGCACCAGAGTTGTTGTCCCACTGTTTCTAAAGACAGAAATCAGTAATCGATGACTTTGACCTCTTTGTGCCCCCGATGCAGGAGCCCTCCGAGGGCCTCTTGTCGATGACGTAACTCTGGCCGAGACAGCGGAGTACACGGATTCGTCACAACCCACCCCTGTGAGCCACGTGAGTCCCTGTATTGATCTGTTAGATGCATCATATCATGCCCCCCCCCCCCCCCCCCCCGGCACTGATCCATTTTCAGTTCTGATCCGACACACATCCGCTGACAGAAACTGATCCCGATATCAGAGCCTCTTTTCCTTGATTCTCATCTCTTCTTATCTATCCAGGACTGCAGTTACGTGCATTTATTCTAAAATAGCAAGAAAATGCACAAATGCACAGAAATGTAATTGAATTTTGATTTAATTTATTTGAACTGTGCACCGACCAGTGACATGTCTCCTGTTAATGCAGGTTCATGGTCCACCAAGATCGTCCGATCAGTGCCATCATTCCAATAACTCAACTCTGATATTCCGACATCTCCAGTGGACAATGGGATTTCACCGGCCTCCATTTTCACGTGTCTTCATTGAAGGCTCAAGGGCCAACGCGCTCAGGTTGGCGCTCACAGTGAAAAGTTTAGTGGGTTTCAACCAAAAAATAAACGCCTCAAAGAGAAGTTAGGAAACATTATTCCGGTGGATCATTGTCCCCCTTCAACAATACCAATTGGTGTGTCATCTTACGTCACCGCAAAGCCTGATTAGTCCCCTTTACAACGAGGTACAGCTTAGAGGGCTCGTGCATTTGTGGAATGAGCAACCCTTCAGTTCACCTCATTCACCCAGCGGCCATTTCTAGAACCAGAAGGAGGCTCAAAGGTATGGTTCTGGAAGGAAGTCCCTCACTGGTGGTGTTCTTTCTCTCCCTACCTGTAGTGAGCACAGCCCAGCTTTACAACCCGCCCTACTCTGCCTCTGATTGGCTAACAATACTGGGGCGTAATTCTTCTGAACTCCAAGCCTCGTTTTGGTTTCAGTGTGTTAGCTTGGTCCGTGAGGTCATGGAGACACGACGCCACAGCAACAAATATGGACACAGATGCTGACCAGCACCTCCACAGGCCACTATGATGGAGAGTTTTGTGTGTGTGTGTGTGTGTGTGTGAGTGTGTGTGTGTGTGTGAGTGATGGGGTGTTCTCCTCAGTCCTGTATTAGTTCCACTTGGGTTTGAAATCAAAGTCGCACATTTGCGTGCTTGTCCTTGGTGAGTTCAGAGGATGAAGGTCCTCCATGCGCGCTCCTGAACCCACAAGTGTCATCAGGGGGCCAAGGAGCAGCCGCGTGTAACCCTCCCTCCACAGCAGGGGGGAGGGTGAGTGTGATGTGCCAGCACACACACTCAGGCTGTCCATGTCAGAACCACCTATCAGCGCTAGTCCTCGCTGCTTCTAGTCAGCACCACAGCAGCTCAGACATGTTTGCTGCCTTTCCTCATTTGGGCTGCGTGTCCATGTAGGGGGCGCTAGTGAGATGCTATCATGTTTCCAGCTGGCCAGGGAGCCACTCAACCAGTCCTGGCTGGGTGTTTGCTGAGGGACTGCTGGAAGTCCCAAAGCAATATCCACTCAGCGTGTCTGGGCAAGCCCATTAGCTACTTTAGCCTGGACTAGCAGGCTGGAGGGGCCGGCCCCCTTTCTCTCCATCTGCCTGTCCTTTCCCTATTTCTACCACCTCTCTGCTGTCTCTCTCCCTCCTAAATACGTCTCCATTGTACTCCTGCTTATTTACTCGTCTCCATGCTTTGTTCTTTCTCTGCAATTTTTCCACTCTCTTCCGCTGTGATAAACCACAATGAAAGAAAATACTGCATTGGGAACCTGGCGGAGCGAGAGATATTTATCCAGTCATGGCAGGGCAAGATGGAGCGGATTACAAACATTATATTTGCTTGGGTGTAAACATATTTATCAGGGGATGAATTGTGTGCTTTGTGTGTGTATGTGTTTGTGTGTGTGTTCATGTGTGTGTGTGCACAAAACAAGTTTGTCTAGACGCTGGATCCCAGCTGAGCATGAACAAAAACCCCGTTTGACGTGGCTCTGCCGTCAAAGTTTGTAAACCTACATTTGCATGGCTTTCCATACACACACACACACACACACACACACACACACACAAACACACAGGTTAATTACTTGGGTTCATCTTTTTTATTTGGCTGTAAAATAATATGAGCCTAAACATCAGTTTTACAGGCCAATCAGAGGCGATCCTGCCGGAGGTGCATGTGAGGACAAATCACTGTCTATAAAAGCGCTTCATCCTGCTGCCAATGGCACCGATCGCCTCTCTCCCAGAATCAAGAATCAATTAGTGAAGAGCTAATTGCTGCCGTCAGACACGTCCTGGAGAGCGGTGTGAGGGTGAGGGAGGTGGCTCTCATGATGACGGCTCTGTATCATTCAGCCGCCACCCTCAAGGGCAACGGATCTAATAATATCCTGGTGGCGGCCATAAAGCGAAGTGGCCCAGGTGACTGAGTCCGTCATGAGGTGACAGGGCAGATCTGAATGACGGAAAGTAGCAGGTGGAAGGAATGGCTGTTGGAAGGTCTCGCCACCTGTTGTGATGGAGACAACGACCAGCTCAGAGTGACGACACTTAGAGGCAAACCATTCGTTAACCTTATGATGTCAGCGCCATGATTCATGACCACCGCAGGAAATCCTCCTTCTGTCTAATCTCTGGAGGCTTTGTCACCGTTTCCACGGTGACATGACAGAAGGGGCACAGCCTTTAAAAATAATTGGCTGCAGGATCACGGCCAGAAAAAGGTGAGAGGGGTAATTCTAGAAAAACCTCTGCAGAAAGAATTTAAAACTGGCCGAATATTAGAAAAAAACCTAATCCCTACAGGCAGGTTCATCTCCAGCTGGCGGGATTATTCATGTGCATCAAGGTCGGCGTTTCAGCCAGAGGGGTTGTTCAAATGCATAATCATTTGATGGGTAATTATAAGATGTGTTCAACCTCTTCCAGTTGCAGCTATTGCTTTAATAACAGGAGTAAGAGAACATTCATATAATTCATTAATAAACTGGGGGGGGGGTCAGGACAGATCTGCAGAGACTGATTGATGAAGCAAACACAGAAGCCGGTGAGCGCTGAGGGTCCAGGGATGAAGGTGGGATGTGTGGAGCCTTTGTGATGTCACCATCACCTCATTAACGTCCTCCACTTTATTTTCAGTCCTCTGATTCTTCTGTCCTTTTTCCTTCTCAGCCTGAAAAAACTGCCCTGTCTCCTAGAAGATTAAATGTTTACGCTTGTGAGGGTATGGAGGGGGGCCGAGAAGGCAGAAAACCTAAAATAACCACATAATTAAGGCCCCCAAACAGCTCCTCCGATTGATTTGCTGTCTAAGGTATAAAAAGGGAGCGGCAAGGAAAGCAAAAGAGACCGAGAAGCCACGTGAGGAGGAGCACGATGAAGAAGGGAGGCAGGCGAGCGAGGAAATGTTTTCAAATGAGAGATCCAGCGAGCCGTCTCTTCGTCTGAGGGAAACTCACTTCTCCTCTGTCCCTCAGCCAACTCACCTTCTTCTTCACTTTATTTTTCCATTTAATTTTGCAGCCATCATGAATAGCCAGGGGGTTAGATAATGTAGCCCTCCAGAGTGCTGTGCGGTGGCTGCGCACATCAACACCCTGATGTGGATCCCAGCACAAAGCCTGCGATGCTTCACTTGAATAATGCAAGACTTGCAACACGTGGGCCAAGTTATTAAACAGCCGCCGCACCTGCACCAATACACCGGCAGCAGGTTGGGGGTCAAATACATTTCTCGTAAGTGCTGTGACAACACAAACATGTTTCCAGGCTGCAGCCATGAGCCACTCAACCCTCTGGCGGGGAAACACACTCCTGGCAGACTGATGACTGCGGTCCCCACAATGGGAACTCTCTTTTCACGAGAGCTCTTTGTGCTCTGGTTGACGCGACGACGTCCTCGTGGTTCAGCCTGAATGGCTCTTTAATGGTGTCTGTTTGCTTTTGGTTTCTGGAGAATTAATCCAGGATACATTCACAGACACAGTCAGGTGTTCAGTGAAGGACTGGGCCACATAGCACGAGTGGGAGGTGTCGCTGCTAGCAGGAACCACATGGCTGAGTGGAACTCGACGACTCTATAATTCTACGATTCCATTTAGCAGAAGCTTTTGTCCAAAGCGACGTACAACCCGAGCAAGAATTTAGACTGGAGGCAAAAACCTGAGGAAGCACGACAAAGTGCTTCAAGTTTGAATGTGGATGGTCGATTATTGATGGCCCTCCAGACTTCCACCATGACCAGACGCTGCGCCACGCCAACATCATTGGTGGCGATGGTTTCCAACATGGCAGCCAAGTAGCAAACCGTTGCGCTGGTTCCCGTCTCCATGTCCTGTAAGACGGGACGGTGGCGCAGAGGTCTGGCTCCTGGGTGGCCAGTTGTTCTTTTCTCTGTGAGAGTAAAGTGCTACATTTGCCAGCGTCAATATTCGTCATGATCAGGCAATTAGAACTCCAGTTATCAATCAATTAATCCATCAAACGGAAAAGATGACCAGCTGTCAATCATTTCAGCCTTTGATCAAGCAGAAGGACACTTGCTGGTTCCCGATTCTTGAATATCCACTTTCAATGCTGTTTTGTCACTTGTGAGAGGAACAAGTTCAGCTCTAAAGGTTTGTGATCAGCAATTTTTTGAATTTTCTTTTCAATTTTATAGCATAAAATTGCAATACTAAAAAAATGGATGGTTAGTTACTGGTGGTGAACCAGTGCTCCCAGTCTAGGCCCGATACCTGATGTGAGCACAAATGTATTGATAGATATATTTACCACACCAAAGACCTCGAGTACACTTTGATCCACCGCCTTCACCAGATTATTTTTGCATTAGAATGACTTTGCCCTCTTTTCAATTATTCCAACAGAAGCGAGACGAAGCCATTCTTCAGCTGAACTGAGTGCCAACACTGCTTCCTCTCCCTCACGCTATGTCAAGGGCCTGAGGAAGGAAAATAGCAGACTCGAACTTCAAATGTTAATCCTTTGATAATTTGTGAAAGAAAAGGCGGATTTGATGGAGCCGTTATTCCAATCAAAAGGGGCCTGAGCTTACCTCTGAAGAAAATACGACAGTATCTGCGCTTCCCTCCATTTTAACCTTCACAGCTTACAGTACCACGCGAGTTCAGTTCCATCTGGAAGACGGGTGTGCAAAGGCCACTCTCTTCAAGGTGATCCTGCATCAAACGATTGCCACACACATAGCAAACAGCTCATCTCTCACTCCCTCTCACTCTTTCTTATTCTCCTTAAGTGCTAAGGGCAGAGCTTCAAAGCAGGTCAAACCACTGTCACCGTTCTTATTGAGTCGACTCGTTCCCTTTGAACACTGTCGGTTCAAGTTATAGCAAAGCAAAGATGCTTTCACTCCCTCGTCGAGGTCCCCACTGCCTCCGTCTCTCATGTAACCCAGTACACATGTTCTCTGCATTCAATAGAAGATGCAAGCTGACAGAAAACAGCAATACAGCAGATTACTTTTACTTAAAACACTGAATTATTGATAGAGTGGTTGTGAGCCTTGACGCTGCTACAGGGCACATGCTGCACACCAAATGTTGTTTAACTGGATTCATAAAAATACAAGCGAGAATACACATCCCAGAGCAGATGCTGTGATACTGAGACGGAGGGTGACATCACCAGAGAATACACTCACACCAGTAAAACCCCCAACAGTCAGGGAGCCAGCCTCCCTGCTGGGGAAGCCTGCAAAAGAAAGCATACGCTGATAAACAGTCAGTAGATATTCATGCCGATGGGGGCCTGAACAGGTTCTCTTATTTATGAATGCCTACTTTGCTCCAACCAAGAGGATGAGAGAGAGAGAGAGAGAGAGAGAGAGAGAGAGAGTGTGTGTGTGTGTGTGTGTGTGTGTGTGTGTGTGTGTGTGTGTGTGTGTAAAAAGAGCCACTAGTATGCATCCATATTGTGTGTGTAAAGGTAAGAGTGTAAGTGAGTGTTAGCTTGTCTTGGTCTGTTTTCATCCAAGGTCTCTCTCTGAATGTGTAATTACAACGAGGCCCTGAACCTGCGAGATAGCCAACACGCAATCACTCACACACACAATCACACAATCACACACTCACACACACACAATCATACACAATCATACACAATCACAAACACACGCACACACATGCGCAAACACTCACACACACACGGAACCATCAGAAACTGAAATCAAAGGGAACATACAGTAAATGACCAACACCACCATGTGAGTGTGAACATGCATGTCACAATCATAATTCACATCCATCCATCATCCATTCATCCCTCCATCCAGCCATCATCCATTCATCCCTCCATCCAGCCATCATCCATTCATCCCTCCATCCAGCCATCATCCATTCATCCCTCCATCCATCCATCCATCCATCATCCATCCATCCATCCATCCATCCATCCATCCATCCATCCATGCCTCCATTCACCCATCCATCCATCCATCCATCCATCCATCCATCCATGCCTCCATTCATCCATCCATCCATCCATCCATCATCCCTCCATCCATCATCCCTCCCTCTCTCCATCTTCCCTCCATCCCTCCCTCCATGTTCTCCCTCTTCTCCTGTTCAGGGTGGTGGGGGTGGAGCCTATCCCAGCAGCCTTCCCCCTGGACAGGTCACCAGTCCATGGCAGGGCCAACACATAGAGACAGACAACCATTGGCTCTCCCAGCCACGCCTACGGTCAATTTAGAGTCTGGATTAACCTGGTCCCTCTTGATGTCTTTGGACTGTGGAGGAAGCTGGAGTACCAGAGAGAACCCAGCAGGAACAGGGAGAACATGGAGACTCACCCAGAAAGACCCCGTGCTGCAGCCGGGGCTCCACCCACAACCTTCTTGATGGGGGGCCACGGTGAGGACCACTGCTCCACCGGGCCGCCATCATAATTCACATTTGAGAAATGTTATTGGTGAAGAGTCTATCACTATTATCATACTACTACTACTACTACTACTACTACTACTACTACTACTACTACTAATGGACTAAAGAGTCATTCTCTCATTTGTCTGATGATCCAAAAAAACCCAATCATTTCCGTTTTTCCACCTTCAACCACAACACAGGAAATGAGACGTATTAATATTTGACTGCTTATGTTTACTTCATAAATGAGTGCACACAGCCTCACCCCCCCCCCCCCAACTCTGTGCACGTTTGACACATTCCACATTGGTGATGCAGATCCTCTCTAAACCCTCGTCTCTGCCTGTCAGGCTCATCTGCTCCAACAGCCCTCGACGTGCTAAAAACGAGCCCCCGTGTGTAACAGGGTGTCAAGCACAGAGCTGGCTAACACGTATGTCCGAGCACGTGGAGCTCATGTATGATCCCTGCAGGGCTCGACTAATGGCGTGTCTCAGAGACAGGACAGTCCCAGGAATGCAGCAGCAGCACAAAGACCCTACAAATTTAGTCTGTTCGGTTTCAGCTCATGGCCAAATTTCAAATCTCCCAACCGTCCACGACTGCCAGTTTGAATTTGACAAATATTCTTCATCACTCATCCAAAAATACCCATAAACATATAACTTGATGTATTTCTTGTGAATTATTTTTTGAGCATCATGCTAGTTCATATAAAGTCAGTCACTGTGGAGCTGTCAGTCAGAACCCTGGTAAGACATCACAACGCAGAACTTCACAGCATTTCTACATTTTCTAGACAGCAGCCATTAATGAGCCCATGTGGAGGGTGTGAAGGTCTTGCCTGCTGGTGCTAACGGACCCCTTCGTGAAGCTAAGAGTCAATATTGAGAGGACATTTGACCAGCAGAGCCCCCCCCCCTGCAGAGGAGACCAACTCTTGGACATTCGAGAGGTTGTTGAACATGTTGTCTTACAAAGCTGTGACACGTATGAGGACGAGTCCCCTGACAACACGGGAGACAGACACATCAAAACTGAGGAGGTGCATCCTCTCTCTATCAGTCATCAGTTAGAGCTGGCGGCGGCGGCAGCGTGGTCGTTACTATCAGCTGATAGAGTCGCTGTGGGTGTTTTGCTCGTCACTGACAATTAAAGCTCTAATCTCATCAGTGATGGAGAGCTGCGGGATGCAGAACGGCTGTCAGCTGTGGTTAGTGGCCGCTGATGGAAGGTGAGAGACCACAGATGACAGGAGGGAGGAGGTGAGGCGGAGGAGCCTGCAGACGCCCCTCATCACTCCCAGCATTCAGGAAGATGAGAAGAGGAAAGGTGCTGTTACGACTCACCGTGGCCGGCTCGTAGTGAGGCCGGGGAGCGGTAGATGGACACAGGTGGCTGATGGTGTCTGGGCCCCTGGTGGCCCTGTGGGTGCTCGGGCCGGGGCAGGGCTGGAGGCTGGGGGGCTCTGGGGGTAGGGGACAGGAGCTGGATGTCTGAAGATGAAGAGGAGGAGCCCCAGGCTGAGCCCAGCACCATCCATCCCTCTGCCAGGAGCAAGATCCAGAGCAGCCGGCCCTCCTGGGGCTTTCCTTTGGGGAGCATGGTTCTCACCCCCCTCCCTTTTGGATATTTCAAAGCAAGTTTGTGCAAGGACCTCAGAGAAAGTGACCTCTCCTTAGCCAGGATACAAACTCCATAGCAGAGAAAAACACTCCTGGAGGTAGGATCCAGCAGCCCTCTCACCCAGACGCAGAGCAGGCTTGTCTCCTGGACTCGTTTTGTGGACTTGTCCTGTGGACTCGCTCGCTGGACGGCTCTAGATCTTCTGCTGTTCTTGGCTGGCTTGCTGGCTCTTTGAACCAGAATCCAATATGTCTTTACTTTCTGTTCTCGGCAGGATCAACCCGTGGCGGCTCCTTTGATGATCACGTAGTGTGCTTGTGTGTGAGTGTGTGTATGAGGAACTAGCGTGGTTGTTCATGCACGCTTTCGCCGCCAACACCTGGAATGTGTCCCTGTGCGCCCTTCTTCATCACCACGGAGTGAGTGAGAGACGAGGCGAGGACCTGCGTTGCAGCCCCCTGCTCGCTTGGTTCTGCTCTGCACAGCTCCACTCTGGCCAGCCACTGATAATAGTCCGCCTCGGCTGTGAGAGCGGGAGGAGGGAGGGACCGAGAGAGAGAGACGGGGAGATCCACACACTCGCTGTCAGCTTTCTGTCTCTATCGTCTCGGCAGTAACGGACTCCGCTCTCCCTCACTGCTCAGCTACAGATTCCCACTCCTGCTCTATCTTCATCTTCAGCTTTGGCGATCCAACGTGTATCAGACTCTTCCGCTTTCTCCAGTTCTTGTCTTTTTGTGTCCCTGTAGAAGTGAAGAAATCTAGCTTGTTAACCCAGGCAGACCCAGACCGAGAGCTCTTTGCAATACTCCGCTGGAGAGAGACAGAGATTTACCAGCAGATAAAGAATGAGAAAAGCCAGGACGAAAGAGGAGAAAATGAGAAACTGCAAGGGGAGACGGAGAGGTGGGGGGGTGAGCAAGGAAGGTAGAATGAGAGAATGGACAGTGAGGGAGAGAGAGCAAGAAGACCAGAGTGGGCTCAGGTGAAACTAAGTGAAGATGATGGGATGGAGGAAGGGAGGGAGGAGAGGGGAGAAGGGGGAGGGGAGAAGCGGCAAGTGGGCCAGCCTATGCAAATCCTCCTTGAGCAGCGAGCAAATCAGGGAGGCAGGCAGCCACTGCAGAGGAGTGGGCTGCCTTTAGTCACAAGGAGGAGAGATGTGAGGGAGTCGTGAGAGCGTGTGTGTGTGTGTGTGTGCGTGCGTGTGCGCGCGCGCGTGTGTGTGTGTGTGTGTTGGGGGGTGACAGAGTGAGGGGTAAAAATTGAAAGGGGTGTATAATATTCCTGGAATCACTTTTTCCAGGCCAGCTCAGGGTAACATGGTGTCACTTTCCCCACGACGGCGTGTGACCTCCCCTCTCCCTCCATGTTTTGATGGTTCTGAAAGCCTATTGAAGCCAAACCACAGAACTAAAAAAAAGAAGAAAAAAAAGCCATGCATTATGCACACAGCAACAGATTTAGTGAATTTCAAAAGGACGCGGTCTCTCCCTGCTCCAGCAGAATAAAGGCTTCAGTCCCTCTGCTGTCAGTCTTGGCTGACAGGGACTCGTCTCCAGGCTGTGGGACAAACCAGCGCTCAAAAGGCAAATTGCAGTTTAATCATGTTGCTTGTCAAAGTAAAATTTTGTTTGACTCAAGCGCTGGGTGTGTAGCTGTTGGCCCTCAGCATCAACCCTGCGATATTCCCTCAGTGACACAAGGAAGCCACGCAGGCCGTGTGGTGGGTTGAGGACGCCACCTCGCAGCTCCAGCTTCACTCCCTGCGTTTGTCAGCACGTCCGTTCCTATTTTTTCATTCAAGAAGGAGTTCTTATCTGCAACACCCGCGGGCACAATAATTGCGGCGCTTGTTGTGAGCTGAGAACACAGAGATAATGTTCCACGGGCAAATGAACGACAGAGGAAAGAGGACATTTTGACATCCACTGATCCATGTAAAAAAGGAGCAGCAATTGGATCACAGTGTATTTAGGTGACGTGCTGGGGAGGCGAGGACATCGCACACTTACAGATCATGTGTGCAGTCGTGAGTCGCGGAACAAGAAATGTTGTGGTTCACTCAATACGCTTGTGGTAGTAGAGCAAAAGGCTCAGATCCTCCACCAGAGCAGACAAAACAACGCTGCTCAGGTCCTCCAGTCTCATTTGCTTTCTATATCCAGGTTGGGAATTTTCTGTCTCTGATATTTCCGAGTCATAACACAATGGGGGCGTTAGAGTTGTCATCACTGACAGACATATTTTAAAAATTCACAAGCAAAAACAACCTGTGTCCTTTATCCAGCCTGAAGCCGTCACACACCGGAGCTGCTCGTGGGGTTGTTGAATTATGACTCATGGCAACGCATGCCACTATAAGAGCGAAAGTCACACTGATCGGGATCATTACTTTATTTGTATCATTGCATGGATATTTGGATGATTCCTTTCTATCATAGATATCGGTCCATGTCTTTGCTCGGTGGTAGAAAAACAGGTCCATGTTGGCAGAGGAGTCCTCCTGCATCGCTGTGCTGCGCTCACATCACCTTCTGCAACAACAGGCTCTGACCAAAATCCAACTCTCAAGATTCTCAAATAGAAACATTCTAATCCAGGAACGAGCGTCTGGGCGCTCAGCAGGATGCACTCGCTCTATAATCAAGCCTTTCCCAAACGTTCGCAGGAATTCTGCTTATCCATTTCAGTTCTGCGTTGCATACTGTCAGCCCTCTTCAGCTGTTCAGAAGCTCCAGCACGTGAATGCTAACACCTGCTCGCCTCCAGACGCTGCCGGACGTCTTCTAAAGAGGCCACGTGGCTGGACCTGACGCCCCGTAGCTGTTCTACATCTTTACGAGTGACGGCACATCAAAGTCCTCCAGATGTCACCCAAACTGTGGGGCTGATCTGGAAAGACAACAAAGATCCTACCGGGCCAGGTCCAGATCCATGTCCAGGTCCAGCACAGTTAAGCCATGCTGTCATGAGACAGGAGCGTCTGGACATCTGTAGCTGTCTTTGCGTCACTACAGCAGCTTGCACAGGTGCACTGGTGACTCATGTTGCTGGACATTTGTAGGATTCTGCATGAAAATTGTTAGCAAGTTTTTGTAAGACAGCGAACGAATAAATTCAGAATACATGATTGTAAAATGGCCGGGGGCTGGGGCCACACCTCAGCAACAACTGGAAATTAAACCTCAACGCCACCGTTCAAGTGCATGGAGCCTCAGTTCAGTCCACTGATCCACCCAGAGGGGCATCAAACAGGATCGGACACAGATTCTTCTCACTGCTCTCTTGTCAGTTCACCTCCACCATCCATCAATCTGCTTTTCCTGGTTTACTGCAGGGTGCAGTATGAGCCTCCACCCAGCACCCGCTCCTCGCGGTCTCCATCTGACCGTAGGCTCAGGTAGGAGTCCGTGTGTTGGGCTACTTGTGTGATACATAGAGTTGTGCTCCTGTGAGCATTAATCCCATCTTTTGAGCCCAAAGAGAAACCTTACCTTAACCTTACTCTGCCACGATGAATCATCACCATGGAAATTGAATTTCATGATCCATCTAGTTTTTGGCGTGCGGCTTCTTGTGTTTACTCTGTGTGAGTTTAAGCTGTGCAGCAGCTCCGAGTGCACGTCTGCTCTCGGGGAAGCTGACTGTCACTCTCACGCTGCCAGGCTCATCTTTTATGAGCAGAACATAAAAGCTGACAAGCCAACAAAGAAACACATCACCTCTGACATTTCATCACAATAATATGTTCACATCAGTCCTCTCCTGCAGGTGTGATGGAGGACGCAAAAGTAATTTCATCATGAAAATACAATGATAAGTATTTTACTGTCATGCTGATTAACTGATGTTCATTTCCTTGCTGAGATTCTGTCAATTTGTTCCACGTTCAAATATAATCTCCCTGTGCCAATTAATTATGTACCTACAAATGAGTCCACCCTCTAATGGAGCGAGGGGCTCACAAATGAGCTGACATCAAAAAATACTAACTTAAATTAGGACTTTTTTTAATTGGAGCTTCATTTAGCAGGCCCCATCTAAGTGACTGGTGTTTTTGTCTTTGCTCAGTAGAGCCCTTATAAATTAATATGAGAAGAGCCCTCCGGGCCTAATGCAGGGAAGTGAGCTCTTAGGTCTGAGAGAGTCCTTTTTTTTAATTGTCTCGTTGCTGCCGTACACTCAGGCAAAAGCAGGGGACGCCTCGCTGAAGTGACACATCAGAGCAAACATTCCCAAACATCAAATCACTAATAGGAGCGCAAAACCACCGGCTTACCTGGCAAGTTTAAGACCATGAAGTTACCTTCTGTAGCAGCTCTAAAAGCCTTCAGTTGTACAGACAGATTTGAATCGCATGTTCAAAGAACATATTTTAACTTCGACACTGAGGACCACTTGGTTGCTACAGATGAAACCAACAACCTCAGGCTGAATGTTGGACATTTATAAGTTCCTTCGCATTATAAAAAGATGCTGTGTCATTTCAAACCTCAAGATTATCATCAAATATCTTGAATGTTGAGTGAGGTTCTTGGTTCTTGGTTCTTGGTCAAAAACGAAAGTAACAATAACATGATGTACAACACTGGCCTGGTGTCCCAGCTGCTGCTGTGGGAATGTTCCTGCTACTGGAGCTACTGGAGAGAAACTCTTTTCTTAATGGGGGTATTTGGATTTACTGAAGGGGGGCGGTGTGAGGTAGTCCTGAGGGTAGCACCTTCAGTAGATGTGGGTCAGCCAGCCAACAGCAGGGCTGCTCTGATGCTCAGCATTAATATTTCATCCATCAGATAAACTCTCACCTAAAAAGGTCTATATCAATTTACATTTACACCACATTTGTAACATGTTTGCTTTGCTTCGGCTGGGAGACGTGCTGACCCACATCTGTTAAAAGAAAGACCAGCACATGGAGGACAGCCTCAGACACTCCTATCTCTGCAAAAGTGCAGGACAGGAGAGGCAAGGGTCCACCTGGCATGACCCAACAGGGAGTTCAGCAGGGAACTGAAGGAGGCTCTCGCTTGTCTGCTCTCTAACAGCTTTGTCCTTATTTGTGCATGTAGACTTGAAAATAAGCAAGCGAATAAGCACACACACACACACACACACACACACACACACACACACACAGGCCTGATGACTGATTTGAGGTTTTGCGCCTTTTCTCCAAAAGCAGTCAACCAGTAAGAGTGTTGTTGAGCACTGAGCCCCACACTGTCTTGGTAATGAACCCTCGTCAGAATCAGGGCTAATTAGTGTTCTACATTCTGATTCTCGGCGGTGTCTCCGTGACAGATTAAGTCTGTTTAGCAGTGCCGTACACACAGGCCAACCAGCGCCAAACACTTCAATGTCACAGAGAAGTGGGGCCACGCAGGAGGGAGCAGGGAACTCTGAACTCTATTAACCTCAACTCCAATGCGCCTGTCCAGAACAAACCTGAATGCTTTGATCTAGAGAGGGTCGGGGGGGGGGGGGGGGTCCAGCCTATTGAGATCTGGACGATGACAAGAATTGTGTTGAATTTTTAGATGACTCGTCGGTCAGCTGACGTCAATCAAAACCTTCATCATTGGGGAATTAAATATGTGTGTGTGTGTGCATGCACAGTGAGATGAATGCATCTGGTTTTGAGTTGTTCCCACTGGGAGCAAATGTCCCACTACTCTACAGTTGGTCCAGTTTCATTGAGACATAGTATAGCTGCAGGTGCCCAGGTACCCAATGGTCCAGGTGTTCAGGGGTCCAGGTGTCCAATGGTCCAGGGATCGAGGTGCCCAGGCGTCCCGTGGTCCAGGTGTTCATGGGTCCAGGTGCCCAGTGGTCCAGGAGTCCAGGGGTCCAGTGGTCCAGGTACCCAGGGGTCCAGGTGTCCAATGGTCCAGGTGTTCAGGGACTCATGTGCCCAGTGGTCCAGGGGTCGAGGTGCCCAGGTGTCCAGGTGTTCATGGGTGCAGGTGCCCAGTGGTCCAGGGGTCAAATGGTCCAGGTGTTCATGGGTCCAGGTGCCCGGTGGTCCAGGAGTCCAGGTGTTCAGGGATTCATGTGCCCAGTGGTCCAGGAGTCCAGGGGTCTAGGGGTCCATTGGTCCAGGTGCCCAGTGGTCCAGTGGTCCAGTGGTCCAGGTGGCCAGTGATCCAGTGATCCAGGCGCTGTGCAGGTGATGGTGCTCCACCCTCTGGATATCCAGAATGTCAGCAGTTCAAAACCTCACACCATTCAGTGAGAAAAGATTAAGTGAGTAGTGATGTCCTCAGGTGGTAGTGATGCAGGTGTCTTTGGGGCATGGAAACCCTTCTATGATTCTTAGGGTTCTACCTGGTCTGTTCTCTCCTCTGTCTGATACCAATGAGAGAACCTGTGATCCACTGTTTTGCTTTCAAGGTTCCTCCAGCGTTCCCAGGTCTGTTCTTCTAGTTCTTCCGGCACATCTAACATATCAGCTGGCGTGTGAGATCTGAACACCTCCACCCGTGTCTGAGTTTGAAGTCGCTGCCTGTGAGGGAGTTGTGGTGGAGGACAGAGGACGTCGGCGGGTTTGTGGAGCACCACTTCCCAGCGAAGGAGACACACGAGGCACTCCCCAGTGAGAAGATGACAGCGACAACAATATCCCCAAAACTACAGTCAACAGCATTTGAAGATGTTCTCTGAGCGTGTGTGTGTGTGTGTGTGTGTGTGTGTGTGTGTGTGTGTTCACAGGTGTATTTGGAGAGCTGCTGTTTTATCTGTGACTCAGCATTACACACACACACACACACGCGCACACACACACGCACACACACACAGGTTTGCGTAGCTATCCATATCAGCACATTCCATTGACTCCCATTCATGTGAATATCCTAACCCTAATCCTAATCTTAATCTTAATCCTAACCTCAACCTCAAAATAACTGTGGGTTACACCCTCACTCTACCTTTGACCAGGTGTTCATAAATTAAGTTCTGCTGCATCAGGAGTGGTCTTTGGTCCCCATGAGGACTAGCGGTCCTGATAAGGTCAGTGTTTATACCAGAAAAGGTCTCCACAAGATAACAAAAAACAAGTACACATACACACAAACACACACACGCCCACTGCTGTTAACCCTTCACATGGGTCAATCCGAGGCACTGAGCTCCTTCACTTCCAACACACCAGCTCACCTGGGAGAGGAGTCGGAGGCTCCAAGCCTAAAGCTCACCTGCTATTCCTTAAATGCCGCCATGCTCAAGGCGGCTCACGCCGATACCCGCTGATGATTGGCTGGACCATCAGCATCGCCTCGTTCAGCTCAAAAGTCACCGGCAGCGGTTCTGGATGCATATTTCTGTTCTGGTGACTCTCGATAAAAGCCTTCACAGCCTGGAGACTAAGAATGAGCAGAGGAATTGTGACCAACAAATAATTAATTTGTGTAAATGGAAAGATAAAGAAGGCAAAAGTACAAGTCTGTGTTAATAATTATTTAAAGAGTGGAGGAGCTACTCGCCCCATAAGCCACTGCAAACAAAAAAGACATGCTATCAATTATTGGGCCTTTCTCATATACGTGTGTGTGTGTGTGTGTGTGTGTGTGTGTGTATGAAGAGAAATGATTTTCCTGCAGGCAGCTAAACTCAAAATGTCCAACAGTGACGAGTCCCGTAACCATTTCCATGGTAACAGCAAGCGTCCCTGGGCCACTGTAGGACTGTGGCTCGTGGAGTACTCAGAAAAAACTGTTTGCTTTTTTTGATAAAACAATTAATATATGAACTTGAGGCTTGAGCTGATGTCAAGCTGCCGACCTCCGATTCTTATGACATCACGGCTGGTAATCAACTCCTCGGTGGAGACAGTGAACAGGATGATGACACGGTTGAGCTCCATCCTGGCATCATCTTGGTTCGCTGTGCTTGGGACCGTCCAGGTGCAACAGACACATAAAAAATGTTTCTCAACATACAAATTTAATGTGGTCTGATGTGAGCGGCTGTGTTCTGGGTCAGACCACATCTGCTCTGACATGACACAAGCAAATATGAAGGCCATCCGTGGCAAAATGCAAAAACTGCACATACGCAGAAGCAAACACCCCCCGCCCACACACACACTCACACACACACACACACTGTAGACTCATACCTCGCCCGTGGCTAAAGTGCGGTAATCCATCCATTGCACTGAACAGCAGCCTAACACACTAAATAATGAATGAATCATAAAATCAAAACTGACAAGCAGCAATTGAAATGTGGTCGTTTGTTTGAAAGATTAAAAATGCAGCAACGCCCATCTGAATTATGAATGAAGTCTGAAACCTCAATAACCTGGCGTGAGCCAAAAAATATAAATGCACCAGCGAGGAATGAACACAAAGACAAACAACGAGGCTTAAGTATTGGTAAACCTCAAATAAAGATTTTAGAGGTTTGACCATTGTGAAGAAACATCACCAGCTTTTTAAAATGGCTGCTGGAGTCCATTAAAAATGAATGAAAGCAAACTGCACAAATAATCTTGTATTTTTACAGTGTTCATATAAAATCAAGCTGACACACCACATGGCAGCGTGTTACCTCATTGTGCGCCGGGGACAACACAACACAGGCCAGACAATTACTCGGCCATTCCTGATCCGGCCTCACCTGTTATTCATCCCACATCAGGAATGTGTGTAAAGAATCTGGCTTCTGCTGTCAGGGTTGTGTGTGGGAGCATTTTCAGATCACCTTCAGGAGGACACAGGGAGTTCCTGCCCCTCTGGCAGAAGAGGAAGCAAAGCAACGTACTACAAGCTGGTTTCTACAACGGCGGATTAAAGAAGTGAGATTATGTGGAGCAGTGTCAGGCTTAGCAGAAGTGAGGGTGAGCTGCATCCATGTAAACATGAGAGAGATCTTTGAAGCTGACTGGGATCCAACTGAAGAAGTGGCCTTGATCAGGACTTTGTACCAGCTCAGAGGAAGCTTGCTGACTGCATTTCAGAAACAGAATTTCCCTACAAGAAGCAATGATCCAACCTGCTGCTGCAGCCATCGAACCCTCCAGCAGCCTCCAGCATCCTTCAGTGGCCTCCAGCAGCCTCCAGTGGCCTCCTGCAGCCTCCGGCACTCCCAGCATCCTCCAGTGGCCTCCTGCATCCTTCAGTGGCCTCCAGCATCCTCCAGTAGCCTCCAGCATCCTCCAGTGGCCTCCTGCATCCTCCAGTGGCCTCCTGCAACCTCCAGCATCCTCCAGTGGCCTCCAGCATCCTCCAGTGGCCTCCTGCATCCTCCAGCAACCTCCAGTGGCCTCCTGCAACCTCCAGCATCCTCCAATGGCCTCCAGCATCCTCCAGTGGCCTCCTGCAGCCTCCGGCACTCCCAGCATCCTCCAGTGGCCTCCTGCATCCTTCAGTGGCCTCCAGCATCCTCCAGTAGCCTCCAGCATCCTCCAGTGGCCTCCTGCATCCTCCAGTGGCCTCCTGCAACCTCCAGCATCCTCCAGTGGCCTCCAGCATCCTCCAGTGGCCTCCTGCATCCTCCAGCAACCTCCAGTGGCCTCCTGCAACCTCCAGCATCCTCCAATGGCCTCCAGCATCCTCCAGTGGCCTCCTGCATCCTCCAGCAGCCTCCAGTGGCCTCCTGCATCCTCCAGTGGCCTCCTGCAGCCTCCAGCATCCTCCAGTGGCCTCCAGCATCCTCCAGTGGCCTCCTGCGGCCTCCAGTTGCCTCCTGCAGCCTCCAGCATCCTCCAGTGGCCTCCAGCATCCTCCAGTGGCCTCCTGCGGCCTCCAGTTGCCTCCTGCAGCCTCCAGCATCCTCCAGTGGCCTCCAGCATCCTCCAGTGGCCTCCTGCGGCCTCCAGTTGCCTCCTGCAGCCTCCAGCATCCTCCAGTGGCCTCCTGCAGCCTCCAGCATCCTCCAGTGGTCTTCTGTTGCCTCCTGCAGCTGCACCATGCCTGCCAGCTCAGCATCAACAGCAGCCTCTCCGACACCCAGAATGTGACGTAATCTTACATTCTTTGGACAAAAGCTTCCATAATTACTGTTTTTAGGCACACAATTAATCTGCACATGTAAGCAGGCACCATGTCAGACCCACAGCACAAGCTCAGCGTTGATAGGACACTGAAAAATAACAGCTACAATTGATTCAGCCTGCCTCGGCAAAAGTGGCGCACCTACCCTGAGCTGTCTGTGTTATATCAAAGCTTTGTCAGAGAGCTGTGTGGTGCTGCACTGATTCTGAATGAAAACAGATTAATTCTGCTGTGAATGGACTAAATTTCACTCAACAATACCCACTCTCATGCGTGGCTGAAGTAATTCATGACTCTTGAGTAAAACTTTTGGAAATTATGCTGATGTCCCTGCAAGCGCAGATCTCACCTCCCGGCACACTAGTGACAAGCCAGTATTTTCCCGTGGCCTTCTGTCTCTGGAGGTGTCCCACCAAAGGTCCCAGGATGAATCTACACTGTCTAACAAGACAGAGGATGTGCCAGGTTTTATTGTCCCTTCAGTACATTTTAAAACTCAAGCTAGAGAGAAAAAATAGGGTCAGCATGAGTACAATCAAAACATGCGTCTGCAAAAATACTGCCACACCAAAAGCGAAGAAGAGGGTTCAGACTGTGTGTTCATGTGTTTTGTTGGTGAGGATTAAATATTGTCAATGCTGAGTTGTGTTAGCGGCCCTAAGGTGGCGCTCACCCCCCCCATGTCAAAGTTCTGTTTTAACTCTCATTACAGTCTGCAGCTGTTGCATCAAATGAACATCATGACTAGAAAAATAGGTGCAATGTATTTCTGGGGGTTCACTGTGCTCAGCATCTAGCTAGCTTAGCATAGCATCAGAGCGGTGGACAGCAGGAAGCCTCGGTACAGGGCGCAGACCAATAATCACCATGGCTACTAAGTGACCAGGGCGTGGCTGTCGTAGACATGGCTCGTGTCAAGCTAATTCATCCGCCATACAACAGCACCTGTAGCGCTGTTCACCGCCACACTCGTCATCTCACCCTCAGCAGGAAAGATGGAGACTCCCCAAATGTCCAACAATCGTTTATGTCCCTCCTCTTCCTCATAATAAACACTCTTTTTTTCTCTTTGCAAGTGAAAATCTCTTCAGGGCTTGGAAACTTCCGTGAGCCTGACGGGGACAAACATGCCGACAGACGGATCTCTCACTCTCTCTCCTCTTCAGGAAGAATAGTCTCCCAAATGGTGCTGTTGCCTTCATCCTGGGGTGATCCAGGATCAAAGGATCAGCACGTGTAAACAAACACGGACCAACACGCTTACACGGGCGCAAACACGCCGACCGCCCTCTCACTGCAGCAGACGCAGGGATGAACACCCTCATCACGCCATCTTGTCCTCCTCTGGATCTGAATCTCTGCTTCAACGCTCGAGCTAGTTGGTTCCAGTGCAGATATGATGATGAGACCATTCCAGCCATGGCAGCTGACAGGAAGAGCAGCCATCTTCAGCTGTGAGCAGGCTGCTCGTAGTTGAGTCACATCCAGAGCCTGCACGCCCCCTGCTCCTCCCCCAATCGCCTTCATCACAACGCTTCTGGCCCAGTGATTTACAGGCAACGTATGAAATATGGATCATACATGGCCGAGGGAGGGAGCGCCCGGGGATTTGTGCTGCGTGTGTGATACGTGTGCTGGCGATGATTACTTATGGGATGGTGGAGGGATGAGAAACCACCACAACATGTGTGTTCATCCATGATCACTGGCACTGTCCATCATACATGTGATCAACGGATCCCATCCAGAGTGCTGCAACGCCGCACCCAACCACACAGCCTGACCACATCTGGACCGGCTCAAACATGGGGTGCAACGTTGCACTTTGGGCTACCGCTTCACCTGCTGGTCCCGACCAGGGTTGGGTTCAGAGCAGCAGTGTCAGCGGGGGGATGAGGCGCTGAGGAGTGTGTGAGAGGACCGTTTCTAAACAGCATTGTGTATTCAAGTGCGGTGCAGAGTGACTATTCAACGGTAAAGCACACGCCTCTGCAGGCGCACTGAACCTCAGTTCTGCCTGTTTTTGACAAAAGCAACACGGAGTGACAACAAAGCTCTCGAATCACTCGCAGCTGCCACTCAGCCCACGTGTGTCACCCACGGCCAGCTGGAGGTTGACTGGCAGCTCATTTGGAGAACAATAGACAATCACTTGCTACCTCTGCTCACGCACACTCACACACACGCACGTGCACATACATACACACACACACACACCCTCCTCCCGTCACTCTCACTTCACATTCTAAAGTGACTGGGACAGCGATGCAGATGCCTCTGCAAGTGTGTGCCAGCACGCCCACACACACACACACACACACTTGCACATCAAAACACACTTAATGGAGCCCATATAACAGATGCTAGTGTGCAGCAGGTATGTGAACCTCTCTGCCAGGTGTGTCCTCGCCAACGCTGCTGTCACTGCACAATTGTCAGCACTGCAATCCATGACGTGTAGAGATGTTTCAGGTCACATCCAGAGGGTTGTGTGTGTGTGTGTGTGTGTGTGTGTGTGTGTGTGTGTGTGTGTACCGCGGTTCTCTAAAAGGTTTCCACCAGCATATGAAGGCCTGTTCTAAAACACAACAAAACCATAATAACCTTGAATTTTAATGCATTCCAATAATGATATCATGCTTCACCAGCTGGGTGTAAATTAAATGGAGGACATTTTTAATTACCCCGGGGTAGCTGAATATTGGCCCTGGTGAGACTGTGCTGATACTGCAGAGGGGTGATAAAATTCAACCACAGGCCCCTTTGACCACAATCCAGGCTCCCCTCCATCTCCCCCCTCACTCAGGCTACCTGTGCTGCTCCAATTAGAGTTGGCTGAGGATGGGGGGGGGGGGGGGGGGCATGGTGGGAAACAGTGACATTTCACACCCAGCGATCACTCTCATGAATATGGAGCAGAGCATTTATGGAGGTAAAGTGATGCCTCCTTCCCTCACATGAGGACGCTCCGGTTCAAGGTGACTGTCAGGACACGGCAGTCCTGTGACGTCAGCCAGGAAGGACAGGAGGCAAGTGACCTGCATGTGGGAGGAGCTCCAACACACATGACAATGATGGGAAATTCCACCAGCCAACAAATAAAGACATTTTCAGTGGTGCTGGATTTTTTTAATTTGAATCCCTCCATCCATCCATCCCTCCATCCATCCATCCCTCCATCCATCCATCATCCCTCCATCATCCATCCATCCATCCATCATCCATCATCCCTCCATCATCCATCCATCCCTCCCTCCATCCATCCATCCATCCATCCATCCATCCATCCATCCATGTTCTCCCTCTCCTCCTGTTGAGGGTGGTGGGGGTGGAGCCTATCCCAGCAGCCTTCCCCCTGGACAGGTCACCAGTCCATGGCAGGGCCAACACATAGAGACAGACAACCATTGGCTCTCCCAGCCACGCCTACAGTCAATTTAGAGTCTGGATTAACCTGGTCCCTCTTGATGTCTTTGGACTGTGGAGGAAGCTGGAGTACCAGAGAGAACCCAGCAGGAACAGGGAGAACATGGAGACTCACCCAGAAAGACCCCGTGCTGCAGCCGGGGCTCCACCCACAACCTTCTTGATGGGGGCCACAGGGAGGACCACTGCTCCACGGGGCCACCATCATAATTCACATTTGAGAAATGTTATTGGTGAAGAGTCTATCACTATTACGGACGGTGCTGAATACATCCCCTGAGCAGCGGTGTGTCAGGGTACTCGACCTTTGTGCTGCTCAGTAAAATCTCAAATCAAAAAGTGTGACGGTGCTCCAGCCGACACCACAATAACATCCAGAACCCGACTAGAACACGAACAACAATACAGCGGCGCTCCAATGACCTCTTTCCCTCTGCCTCTCCTTTGACTGAAGTGTTTGGTGATGTTCAGAGTGGTGAGAGACGTCAGTCTGTTCTTCATTTTTAAATTGAAGAACAGACTGACACGATTCAAAAAAGAAGTCCAACTTAAATATGACTGATTACTGCAGAACAGAGATTTACAAATATAAACTCTTATTGAAGGCAGTTTAAAAGGCAAAGTAACAAAGTAGGAGGAGTGTGGCCTGGTTTACTCTGACAGCTAAGACCTTTTACATCTGAAATATTAAGATAAGACCATCAGCGGCTCAATCTTCCCAGAAGGCAGGTGACGAGGCCTGCCGTACGACGCCGATAAAAAGGTGTGTGTACCTTTGTTGACAGCCAGATAAACAAGATATGAGCACACACACACACACACACACACACACACACACACACACACACACACACACACACACACACACACAGACCTAGGGGAGCCCCGTCGTCTGATGAAGCTCAGACAACTCTTGTTCCCCTCCAGGAGCTGCAGTCTTCATCTGCGTGGCTGAAGCTCTAACTCAAGGTCAGCTCCGTGTGTGAACCCTCATAAATGGACATGTGGACAAACACAAGGACCAAGGAACACAACAACACGCAACATGATGATGTGTGCGTGTCTTTTTCATGTATATTTAGCACCACCAAGGTGACGTGCTTCACTGAGAATGTCACGAGGCACAATTCTCTGCTTTATCTGGGAAAAACACATTTCTTCAAGTTTTGGTATTTTCCAGCACTGCCTGACGGTGTGATGGGGGACCAGCACTCGTGCGGAGTTGTTGAGGTTTTCTTAAAGTAGAAAATGCTGTGGGAGCGAGCACACAGCAGCAGCAGCAACAGGACTCAACCAGGCGGCGCTGAGCAGCTACGAGCAAGACAAAAGCTAGTACTGGTGCACACAGAAATCCGGTCCAACTAATCCTTGACCTCGGATATGCAAGATACATGGAACAACGGAGGGAAGAGAGCAAGCGGCGTCAATATTTCAGCTGCAGCTAATGGAGGGACGGAGCACAGCCAAAATAGCCCGGGACACGGCGTCTCTGTTTGCCAGCTCCAGCTAGCAGGCTAAGTGCAATCCCTGATGGGCCTCGGCGAAGGCAATCAAGCCTGAGCAGGAACATCTGCTTGAATGTCTCTGAACATTGTGCATGCTGACGACAGCTTTAGGCTTTTAAAAAAGACACTGCCTTGCGTATCCTCTCGTGTTAGCTTGTCTCACGCCTTATGCTGCATCCTGCCCTTCTTTCTCGCCTCCAAGAGGAAAAGAGGAGCAGCAGCTCTTATGCACATGCAAATGACTTTGGAGGAACCTCTGAGTCGGCACTGAGAGTTCAAGAGGTTCCATTTTAACAGGGGACCGTTTATTTAATGTGTTTCAGCGAATGTAGCACAGCATCAGAATGTTCACTACCACAGAAATACAAAGACAGCTCAGCCTCAAATATGACAAATCAAACAAAAGCTATGGAAAAATGCTCCATATGGAAAGCCCAAAATGTCTCCCATGAATTGCTTTAATTAAGATATATTCTCCAACTTTTTTCTTTGGAAATTGGGCCAGTTGATTCAAAGGATATTTATCTTGGAAACTGCTATCACTTGATCTCATCTAATGCTACCTTTCATGCTTCTTTGGAGAGCTAACCGGATTCCACTGCATGTTTAGAGTCTGCATTCACTGGCTTCCTAATCTCAAATAATCCCTTGTGCTAAAATAAGAGGGTTTACTTGGATTTCACACAACTGTGAGAGTTCTGCAATTTTATTTATTTTTTCTTCGCTCCACTGATTCACAGCCAGCTCTGAAAATGGAACCTTAGCACCCGCCTGTGAACAATGGCAGCGGGTGCAACCATGTGTGATTAGTTACTGTCAAATTAATGCTAGGAAATATAGTATTAATGCTAGGAAATACAGTATTAATGCTAGGAAATATAGTATTAATGCTAGGAAATACAGTATTAATGCTAGGAAATATAGTATTAATGCTAGGAAATATAGTATTAATGCTAGGAAATACAGTATTAATGCTAGGAAATACAGTATTAATGCTAGGAAATATAGTATTAATGCTAGGAAATATAGTATTAATGCTAGGAAATATAGTATTAATGCTAGGAAATACAGTATTAATGCTAGGAAATATAGTATTAATGCTAGGAAATACAGTATTAATGCTAGGAAATATAGTATTAATGCTAGGAAATACAGTATTAATGCTAGGAAATACAGTATTAATGCTAGGAAATATAGTATTAATGCTAGGAAATACAGTATTAATGCTAGGAAATACAGTATTAATGCTAGGAAATATAGTATTAATGCTAGGAAATATAGTATTAATGCTAGGAAATACAGTATTAATGCTAGGAAATACAGTATTAATGCTAGGAAATATAGTATTAATGCTAGGAAATATAGTATTAATGCTAGGAAATACAGTATTAATGCTAGGAAATATAGTATTAATGCTAGGAAATACAGTATTAATGCTAGGAAATACAGTATTAATGCTAGGAAATATAGTATTAATGCTAGGAAATACAGTATTAATGCTAGGAAATATAGTATTAATGCTAGGAAATATAGTATTAATGCTAGGAAATACAGTATTAATGCTAGGAAATATAGTATTAATGCTAGGAAATATAGTATTAATGCTAGGAAATACAGTATTAATGCTAGGAAATATAGTATTAATGCTAGGAAATATAGTATTAATGCTAGGAAATATAATATTAATGCTAGGAAATACAGTATTAATGCTAGGAAATACAGTATTAATGCTAGGAAATATAGTATTAATGCTAGGAAATACAGTATTAATGCTAGGAAATATAGTATTAATGCTAGGAAATATAGTATTAATGCTAGGAAATACAGTATTAATGCTAGGAAATACAGTATTAATGCTAGGAAATACAGTATTAATGCTAGGAAATACAGTATTAATGCTAGGAAATATAATATTAATGCTAGGAAATACAGTATTAATGCTAGGAAATACAGTATTAATGCTAGGAAATATAATATTAATGCTAGGAAATACAGTATTAATGCTAGGAAATACAGTATTAATGCTAGGAAATATAGTATTAATGCTAGGAAATATAATATTAATGCTAGGAAATACAGTATTAATGCTAGGAAATACAGTATTAATGCTAGGAAATATAGTATTAATGCTAGGAAATATAGTATTAATGCTAGGAAATACAGTATTAATGCTAGGAAATATAGTATTAATGCTAGGAAATATAGTATTAATGCTAGGAAATATAGTATTAATGCTAGGAAATATAGTATTAATGCTAGGAAATACAGTATTAATGCTAGGAAATATAGTATTAATGCTAGGAAATATAGTATTAATGCTAGGAAATATAATATTAATGCTAGGAAATACAGTATTAATGCTAGGAAATACAGTATTAATGCTAGGAAATACAGTATTAATGCTAGGAAATATAGTATTAATGCTAGGAAATATAGTATTAATGCTAGGAAATACAGTATTAATGCTAGGAAATACAGTATTAATGCTAGGAAATACAGTATTAATGCTAGGAAATATAGTATTAATGCTAGGAAATACAGTATTAATGCTAGGAAATATAATATTAATGCTAGGAAATACAGTATTAATGCTAGGAAATACAGTATTAATGCTAGGAAATATAATATTAATGCTAGGAAATACAGTATTAATGCTAGGAAATACAGTATTAATGCTAGGAAATATAGTATTAATGCTAGGAAATATAATATTAATGCTAGGAAATACAGTATTAATGCTAGGAAATATAGTATTAATGCTAGGAAACATAGTATTAATGCTAGGAAACATAGTATTAATGCTAGGAAACATAGTATTAATGCTAGGAAACATAGTATTAATGCTAGGAAACATAGTATTAATGTTGGATGATGGGAATAGACGCTGGAGGGCAGGCGGCTCTTACTCAAACCCTACAGCTGCTGCCGTCACGCTTGTTGGTGAAGGTGCAATACTCGTCTTTACCATGTGATGCAAGAACCATCTGTTCTAGAGCCGACCTGACGAGGGAGGAGGAAGAGGAGAAGCAGAGTTGGATCAGAAATGCTTCCAGTAATCAGGAAACTTCCACTGAAGGTAGCATGCCCCCCCCCCCCCCCCCCCATCCATGGAGAAGAGCAACCAGAAGACTGCAGCTTCCCCACTTAATTATCTCTCTAATGGAGGAAGAGAATGGCATTTAATTACTCGGCCCCAGATTTAGAATCGTGCCGTGCAAGAGGTAAATGGATTTAATGTTGCGAGGATAAATGGAGCTGCAGCAATGATATGCAGATGTTTGCACATGTGCAGCAGGCGGAACAAACTACCAAGTAAGTGCCCCCCCGACTAAACCTCTTCTCTGCTGTAAACACATGACATTAAAGCCCAAAACAGTAGCCGCACAGGACGAGGGTTGAGTGTGTGTGTCTTTGAGAGGCTTCAGATACACACGTGCAGACGGCTAACACAGACGTGTTCACATCAACTCTCAAGAGCAGCTGCCACTTAAGATTTGTTCACATTTGTCAGCATGAAAGAGCACAAAATGTTACGCCATCCTCTTTGACTCATCTGTTTGTCATCGTCACAACAACTCGTATGGAAATATACTTTTAAAAAAGACTTTAAATATGTCAGTGTCAGAGGAGCTGAGACGCCTTCATTGGAACATTTGGAGGTTTACTGGTCTCTCGCTGCTGTTCTGTCCTGTGCTCTAAACACAGGGATGTGTCTTCTTCAGGAGACGCCACACACTTGTGTCTTTTTGGAGGGGGTTTGTCTTTGCTCGTACACTGCACACATCAGCTGCTGTCAGAGTGACGCCGTGCTTGACCGTGCTAGCTAACATTAGCACAGGACGCCATACAATCGGGCAGAAGGAGGTTGTGACGACCTGATGTGACTTCTTGGGCTCAGCGACGCGGGGATTCCCTCTGCTGTGTAAATCAATTTACAAGTCTGGCAAACTGAAAAATGGATGAACGCACCATCAGAAAGACGCAGGAAATGGAAATCAACAATCACGCAGACAAGTGAAGTTAGCATGTGAGCTGAAACAAGTGTGTCAATTCAACACGAGATTAACAGCCACTTCTACGAGAAGGAAATATTTATTGAGGGGAGTCGAGGCTGCTCGTGAGACCCAGGGGCCTCCAGTCTGAGCAGCTGAGACATTTGAACCCGACTCCAAACCTCAAGATAAATTTATCTTTGCTGAACCGTTGTTTTAGCTTAGACTGATTATTCCAGCCTCCTGGAGTAAAAGAAGAAATCAAACCCATCAGTGAGACTTATACCCAGTCCGCCTCAAGAGCATTTTACCACGGGGCGCTGCCACTGATTTTAAGTCTGCAGACGGCATTAATCTACCGTAATCTCTCTCTTTTCAAAGTGGGGCTCTAAAGAACTATGGGAGCTCGGCGCTGTCAACAGCAGTTAGCTGCCTGAGCAGCGTTCCCTGAGAAAATCTTGTTCCAGTGTTCCCTCACAAACTTCATGCTTTTACTCTGATTTCTTCTGGATTAAGAAGACAAAATCTGCCTGCAGCAGGAATATTCAGCTCATGACCAATGACATCAAGACTTCAGAATGTCCCTTCCTTTTTCTGGATTTTTTTATTGTTCCTGGCTACGTTTATCATTTGGCCGCTATGCTTACGTACCCTGATTCCCTCTCCGGCCTCACCCAACCTCATCCTCACCCTGCCATCTTAATTCTGTCAAATATGTCTCCGACCCACATCTCTCCCTAATTTCCGTGTACGTTCCAATGAATTCAACCCGTCAGCCATCAGCCCACCCTCAACTGAACACCATGTCTACTGACAGCACGGTTAGGGACGAGATCAGGTCTTCTTCTCTAAACCACCTGGTCTGTCTGAGCTGCTGATGTGTCAGAAACCGCGCACGACTCGTGCTTCATCCCTCGGTGGGACCAGCCTGGCCCGTCTCAGCTGCCGGGTCACTGGAAGAGGCGGGGCGTGGCGCTGAGGTAACTGCAACCCTCAGACTTTAACCAACACATCGTGTATGCAGACCCTCATGTGCGGCCCACGCGTGTGTCGATACATGTCCAGGAGCAGGAGGACGGTGCAGCAGCACATCCTATGCCCCCCCCCCCCCCCCCCACCTTCCAGCAGCTGCAGCATCAGGCTACTGGAGTGTAATCAAAAGCCTGGGCCCGCCTCAAGGTCAATTCATCAGAGAAGTTATCACGCCTGAATTATACATGCCAGCCTCTGTAAACCATAAATGTTGAATATCTCGTTTGCACACAAGAAATGACAGAGAACCAGAGAAGAGAAAGAAGGATGGGGGGTGTGAGGGAGGGGCAGAAGATGAGCAAACGTCACTTAAAATCAAATGACAGGGAGTTTCTCCAGCTGGTCAGATGGATTCAAAATGAGCATCAATGGAAGAACACAGCAATCTGCTCCTGCACATCATGGCTGTGCCACAGGAACAAGGAACAGCAACATGGCTGCAGTCAGACAGCAACATGGCTGCAGTCAGACAGCAACATGGCTGCAGTCAGACAGCAGCCCGCGCTTCTGCTCTCCTTTAAGGTGATTGGACTTGATCTTAGTCACATCTGCTACTCAAGATGGAGCCTTCAGCTGTGGAGTTTCAGAGTCGGACTCTCGCTGTGAACCTAAACGAGCAAATCAATAGCGCATCGAGGGAGGTCAGCCTCCTTGAACTCACGGCTCTCTGCTTCACTGGCTCGCTGTGCATCTCTGCTGCTCGCTCGCCACGGCTCCTAATCCCAGTAACTGAGGGGCTGCAATCTATGTCCACACAAAGCTGCTCAACATGACAAAATACGCACCGTATCTATGATCAAATCTATGAAGTACTCACTCTCTGTGACGTCCCAAGAACCTACAAGAGTCACAGACGCAGCGGCTTCAGAGTGCATCAGGTGGTGAAATGATTCAACAGCGACAAGGAAATGAAAGAAAGAAAAATTAGCTTCTGCACTGATGAGCAGGAGTCTATCGAACTGGGACTTTGGTAGATCTCACACTGGCGCTCATTTTCATTACAGCACTGAGTCATAACAGAGCGCCGGCGCCACATTGGTGGACATCCAAACAAAAATGTGATGCCACCCCCTGTCGACAATCGAAGTTCGATTTTCAGTGGCGGGGAGGGCTGAGGGGTTGGGGGGCGTGAAGCTGAGTAGAGCAGAGTGATGGTGCAGGAGATGCAGGATGACAGCAACCGAGGCTCAAATTAAAGATTTCCCGTCCATGAAATGAAAAAGGGCCAACAGGGCTAATAAAGCGGCTCCTGCTGAGTGGAGGCGCACACACACACACGCGCGCACACACACACGCGCGCACACACACATGCGCGCACACACACACCTGTACTACCACATAAATGAACATCGCCGCTTCCATCAACATACACCCTGACACTTTCTCTGACTTCTGCCTTCGCTATATCCTTGTGCAGCTGACAGGAGGAGTTATGGCGCCCACTGTGGGGGGGGGGGGGGGTAACGCTGACAGTGATGACATTATCCCTGCCCCTCTTTCGTTAGGAAACCACAGTGTCTTGTCTCATAAATAAGGGCAAGGCTCCATTAAGACCAGCGACTGTATCCATCCTCACGTCTCTCGTTCTAGGGCCATCTGCATCCCTCATGGCGAGGCCACGCAGGGCTCATCCCAGACACGAGAGCTCGCCAGTATAGCTGGTCTTAGGTTGATGAGGTCATAAAGTGAGCACGTTGTTGCATTTGACACACAAGCTTGCGCAGGCTGACACACACCTTAGGGATTTAGCTGTATGTTGTCCTGCAGCTCTCGCTCTCTCTCTCACAAACACACACACACACACGCACACACACACACACACACACGCACACACACACACACACACACACACACACGCACACACACACACACACACACACACACACACACACACACCTCCATTTCTGTTTACCCTCATCATTTTTTAGGCAGCTTTTCTGCCCACTCTCTCTTGTCAAACCTGAACCCATATCTCTTCAGCTGGAAAATGGTCTCTGTAGCACACAAACACACACACGCACAAACATACACAAACACACACACACACACATAGACAATGCTGTGAGTAAGAGGAGCCTGCCGTCTCACTGCTCGTCTCTGTGCAGGCTCACACTCAATCATTGATGAGGCCTCGGCTATGAATGAGAGGACTGGCAGAGGAGGGCAACCACCGTTACACTGCAGAAGCATTAGTGAGACCCTGAGAATCTCAGGCGCACACACACACACACACACACACACACACACACACACAGCAGGAGGAGCACTGCAAGCTTCACATGCAACACTGATGGAGGCGAACTGACATGCGGCTTGCACAGCGTGTTTGTGTTGGAAGGTTCAACATGTTTGTTGCATCATTATAATCTGTGAGAAGTTTCATGTGCGTGCAAACACGGACTGAGGTGACACGTGAAGCTGTAGGACCGAGTCAGCATTGTCTCGCTCTCCCATGTGCTTTTTATCATTATTTCCATGCATCACATCTCTGAGTCTCTGCCACTGGGCCCTGGACACCGAGGGACAGACTCCAGAGAGACGCATCCAGAGAATCACCTTTCCATTCCATTGTCAAGCGAATTTGAAGCAAATGTGAGATGTGTGTCTAAGACGGGAAACCACGTGGTTGGTGGCCAATGATGAGGTTACGTAACACAGCTATTTCTGTCAGAAGGTGGCAGCAGAGGCAACGCTGTGCACGTGGCTGTCACAGAAGAAGAAGATTTGGACTTTCATTGGGCAGGTGAGGTGTTGCGTCAGTCACCTGAGGATAACATCCATCCTCTGTCGTCTGCATTTATTCTTTTTCGAAACGTTAAGAGGAACCTTAGTGAGTGTAAGATGACTCTTTTTTCAAATATTGGTGTTTCAATCCATTTTTTCAAACTCGATACTTCAGACTGCAGCGTCGACACATTTGTGATTAATTAGACCTCATTTGCCTGCACCTTCAAAGATGGTTCATCTCTTCTGACAAGTACCAAAGGGTCCCAGGAGGTGGACCTGCTCGTGTCCTCAGTCTCTCGGCAGCGCTCACTTGTTGTGTGCCAAGAGCCTGAGCACACGGGCGTGCACCTCCCCAGGCTGAGCAAGTATCAATAATTACCCTTCAGACCAACTCACACCACCCTGCTCATGGCCACTGATTTCATGGCTCAACTTTGCCCCCCCGGTGGGAGCGAGTGAGTGCAGGATCCCAATATTACAGATGTGTTTTTGTGGGTGGCGGCGAGTGGGCGGGCGCTACATGCTGACACGCTGAGTTAGGCTGGGCATCGTTCGGGCTGAGCTCTCAGGAGGTCTGCTCGGGTGGACTCTCAGTATTAGTGGATCAGAGGCAACGCAGCCTGCTGGGTGAACTCTTCAACTCTGTGCTGATTGAACATGTATGGGGGGGGGGGGGGGGGGGGGGCTATTTCTGCACACAGACACACAACAATACTCTGGTGGAGAGAAGCTGTACTTAAATGATAGAGTACTACTGCGAGTGCACTTTGAACCTTTACACCCTCTCACTCCTGTTCCTCTCCCTCACACCTCCCCTACAAACACACACACACACACACACACACACACACACACACACACACACACACACACACACACACACACACACGAATGGCCAGTGAGGAGTTTCAACAGCTCAACTGGGGCCCACCTGGGAGGAAAAACACATTTGATGTTTGTTTCACCCAATGATTGCCGCTCGCCGTCTACTCAGCCTCCATGTTTATTCCGTCTTTGTTCTCATCTTCAGGATGCATGTAAGAAGGGATTTGCGGCAGCTTATTAGGCTGTGATGGAACAGACACATCTGGATGCAGGAGGATCATGCCATCACGAGAGCACCCAGATGGATTGAAACACAATTATATGTGCCGGATTAATTATGAGTTCTCGCTCTGTTGCTGCACCACTGGGGTGTAGGAACACAAGCAGGATGAAAAAAATAACATGCACACTGGCAGTATAAAAGAAAACGGTTTAATAGATGTTCCTGGCATATTGATGATAGTCATTTCACCACCAACGCTGCGCCGCTATGAAGACTAAATAACAGGGCTGCAGCAGAAGGCTGAGGAGATACCAGTGGTTGAGACGGGGACGGCGCCGCCTTCGGTTAGGCACAGCCAGCTGACATGAGGCTGGACTGCCACCAGGAATGAAAAAACCCTATAGAATCAGGAGCCTCTTCCCTGTTAACATGGAAATTATAGACATAACCCTGCAGACAGATTGGGTGATAACCAAGTCACATTTCAAACACGTTGGTACTTTCAGACACTTCAGCAGAGAGAAATCAAGTTGTCTAAACTGCCAACGAGATGAAGACCAACACAGCGCCGCATAGCAGGGTGGCTCACGTTATGAGCTGTAGATGTTGGACCCTCAGTGGCCCCCTCCTCAGGTGAAACCTTTTCATTCAGCCTCAAAGCAGCCAGGAGGTTTGTAGTGGAAACAGAAGGTTAAAAGTGTTAATTTGCAGAAGCGATTTGGCTGTAACATCCAAATGAAAGCTAATCTGGAAAGACACAAAGGAGGGTGAGCAACCATAGCAGGAGGATATTTGGTCTCTCCCACATCAAAGCCCCTGAATGTTCATTGCTGCCAGTAAACGGTTCGGACTGCGGTCAGGCGCTCGTGTTTGTGCCTCCAGGCTGCAGGATTTTCAATTGGAAACAGGAGAGTAATGCGTCTTTCTCAGGCAGGAATCTTGGACTCGTGGGGCTCAGGTAACCCACTGATCCGCTATATTGACTACGCTGGCGTTTGCTTCCTGAGACATTTCAGCTGTCCAACGTAGACCAGGAGGCCAAACTTGACTGAGGAAGCACAGACAAGGGGAGGCAACCGTACAACGACGGCTTGAAAACACATCAGTGCAGCAGATCAGTCCCTGGTGGGGCTACTGAGCAGGAATCAGCACACACATCTGAGTGATGTGTAGGGCGCACGCTGGCGGTCATAGCAAACACGACCAGAGGACAGCAGACAGGTGGTGTGGACAGAGGACTGCGGCGATGGATGGTCCACCAAAACCAAAGAGTCACACACTCCAGGACGAAACGTCACTCTTTCAGACATTAAACATACGGAGCCTGGAGTGAGCAACACCCCTATCTAGGTGTGTGTTACCTGCTTTTATGCCGACCAACACCAAAAGCAAACACTAGACTAGATTGCAGGCTGGTTCTGGCGTCCATCTGGAGGTCAGGAGTGTTTGTGGCTCAGGAGAACTGCAGACTGCATGAAGAGATCGACACCTATCAGGGCGCCCTGAACCAGGAGCTGACCACAATCTCGTAGCTTTGGTGGATGTGTGATGAGAATATCACACCAGCTGGAGAGCAACAGGTTTTTTTCTCCAAGCAGGGTTCTGCAGCATCCATAAATAAAACCCTGATTGCTACCCAGAGGTGTCCCATGGCTGTGCCACTTTATCTCAAACTCCTCATCGCACCAGGAGGTTTGACAGGTCGTACTGTGATTAGCTTCCAGCTAATCAGCCACTCGAGTGCAGGCCTTGTTCTTAGTCGTGGTGATAAAATGTCCCCAAAGTTTGAAATTCTGCCAGTCAAGCTCTCTTTCTGTTGCAGGAGTCGAAAATGCATATTTAGCAGACAGAAGGAAAAAAGGGCAGAATTGAGGAGACTTCCAAACTGAAGAGTGCATTGTAATCACGGCCCTCTTTTTCTCTGTGGCTGAGCAAAATCAATCCCTGCGATTTGTGTGGCCAGCAGACATCGAACACAAGCAGTCAGCTGGAAAATAGCAGCGTTACGCCACAACACCTGGCCGGACCTGACGCTGCTTCCTTTGGAAAAACACACACACACACACACACACACACACACACACAGACACACACACACATACAGGTTTTGAGAAAAGCAGATCTTGTTGAGTGTTCCAAGTCAAGTTAACACCTGTTAGTATCCACTCTGACAGATGTGTCTTCTTCTTACTGCTTCACGTCTGTAAGAAACTGAGAAAATCTGAACTCAGCTGACTCCTGTGTGTGTGTGTGTGTCTGTTTGTGTGCATGTGTGTGTCCGTGTATGTATGTGTGTGTGTGTGTGTGTGTCCGTGTATGTGTGTGTGTGTGTGTGTGTGTGTGTCTGTGTATGTATGTGTGTGTGTGTGAGAGACCTACATATTCACATGGTGTTAAATAAAAATAGAGCTGCTCAGCACCGCCCCAGCAGGCTTTTGTCCATCCAAGTGTTTCTACCAGCCTGCTGTGGCGGTTAAATGTTGATCAGCACCAGCATCCACCTCAGCAGCCGAACAGCTGATAACATGATGCATGCTGGGACATGGCAGCGTCCTCATGCTTGTCTGATACATCAGTGGATCGATACTGGAATAGAAATAATAATACATCAGGTGGAATTAAAGGCTGCAACATGCAGAGACCTCTCGTTTATTTTTCCCATTGATCCTTGTGAACAACGTGGAGGGATAGCGAGGGATGTGGACGGTGGGGGCCGGCGTTATCAAGATGAATTCTAAGCGTCTTTCACAAGGACTCAAGAAATTTGAGCATTGCAACTTGCTTCAGCTCCAGCATGGCTCCTCAAAGGGCCAACATGGCTCCTCAGAGAGCCCCACTGGCCTGGATAGAGTCAGCAAGGGAGGTGCCACACATCAGCTAATCAGAAGGAGACAAACACACCTGCTGGAATATGCTGATGAATCTGAACAGCTAACATTAGCAGCTAGCATTAGCAGCTAGCATGAGCAGCTAACATTAGCAGCTAGCATGAGCAGCTAGCATTAGCAGCTAGCATTAGCAGCTAACATTAGCAGCAACAGGTGCATTGGGCTCTGTGAATGAATGTGACCACGCAGTGTCTGACACTGAAATATGTCAAGAAAGACAAAACTTATTATGAATCATGAGTTGCGCTGGTCTCCATATTTTCATTGAGAACTGAGCTCTTCGTTTTTAAATGTTTTTATCTTGTTTTTCAAAAATATATGTTTTGGGGAGGGCAGCCCGGTGGAGCAGTGGTCCTCACTGTGGCCCCCAGCAAGAAGGTTGTGGGTGGAGCCCCGGCTGCAGCACGGGGTCTTTCTGGGTGAGTCTCCGTGTTCTCCCTGTTCCTGCTGGGTTCTCTCTGGTACTCCAGCTTCCTCCACAGTCCAAAGACATCAAGAGGGACCAGGTTAATCCAGACTCTAAATTGACCGTAGGCGTGGCTGGGAGAGCCAATGGTTGTCTGTCTCTATGTGTTGGCCCTGCCATGGACTGGTGACCTGTCCAGGGGGAAGGCTGCTGGGATAGGCTCCACCCCCACCACACTCAACAGGAGAAGAGGGAGGACAGGGAGGGAGGGATGATGGAGGGATGGGTGGATGGGTGGATGGATGGATAATGGATGGATGGATGGATGGAGGGATGGATGGGTGGATGGATGGATAATGGATGGATGGATGGATGGATGGATGGCTGGATGGATGGATGGATAATGGATGGATGGATAATGGATGGAGGGATGGATGGATAATGGATGGATGGATAATGGATGGATAATGGATGGATGGATAGATGGATGGATGGATAATGGATGGATGGATAATGGATGGATAGATGGATGGATGGAGGGATGGATGGATAATGGATGGATGGATGGATGGATAATGGATGGATGGATAATGGATGATGGATGGACGGATGGATAATGGATGGATGGATGGATAATGGATGGATGGATGGATGGATAATGGATGGATGGATGGATGGATAATGGATGGATGGATAATGGATGGGTGGATAATGGATGAATGGATGGATGGATGGATGGATAATGGATGGTTGGATAACGGATGGATAATGGATGGATGGATGGATGGATGGATGGATAATGGATGGATGGATGGATGGATGGATAATGGATGGATGGATGGATGGATGGATGGATAATGGATGGATAATGGATGGGTGGATAATGGATGGATGGATGGATGGATGGATGGATAATGGATGGATAATGGATGGATGGATGGATGGATGGATGGATAATGGATGGATAATGGATGGATGGATGGATGGATGGATAATGGATGGATGGATGGATGGATGGATGGATGGATAATGGATGGATAATGGATGGGTGGATAATGGATGGATGGATGGATAATGGATGGATAATGGATGGGTGGATAATGGATGAATGGATGGATGGATGGATGGATGGATAATGGATGGTTGGATAACGGATGGATAATGGATGGATGGATGGATGGATGG
>NC_141339.1:1012500-1025000 GCF_037954235.1 Aulostomus chinensis
CTCCAGAGGGTGAGACATTTCAACAGACACCGATGTCATGAATCCCACAATCAGCAGCCGGGAACGAGGCAGTGACTGACAGGAGGTGGTGAATGTGGCCTATGAACACAACCGTGTTATTAACAAAGACGTGGAGAGATGAACCAAGTTAAACGGCTCTGTACCTGTAGAATCCACAATGGAACAGAACTATATACAGAGCAAGTCGCGTATTACTACGACATAAAATAGTCCCTATTTATAATACAGGCTGTACAGTAAAACTGACAAGTTACAAAACAACGCAACTTTTTCAGCTCATTGTGTCTGCAAAATGATAGGCCCCAGGGTTCAGGTCAGCGGCCTTGGCAACGAGTCACTCAACACAGGATCCCAAGTAGTACTACCAGAGGATTAACGGAAGTGTGCTAAAATACTGTCCTGATACTGCCTCAAACTAGTATAGCGTGGGTTTCCCTCTACACCAGGTACTAGCGAATGTCTGCTCCCACCATCTCATTACACAAAACAAAAACACAAAAAAACAAAAAGCGATGACAGGAGGCGATAATCACAAAAGGTCATTGGATGGACGTGACGTGGGCTGCGTATGCGTACTAGGGGGTTCGCTCGCTAACAGGCTAGGACACGCGTACATTTGTGTTTTACGCCACAATGCGTCTCTGACCCCCAGTGTGTAACGAGCCATCCTGTCATTGACAGTAGTACTCACTTTGCACTATGATAACACTGCATTTATGCACAGGAAGTGGAGGTGGAAATGGAGACAATGATGCAGCAAGGTGGTGTCCTGATTGGTCTCACCGCTAATGACTCCACATGGAGCATCAACAACATGTTCACAGCGAGGGGATGGATGTGAGGTCACCCTGACCTCCGCGTTTGAGTTCAACGGGACATTTGTGCCAAATCGGAAGACGTCTCCTAACGGCGTCCTTCCATGGCCGCCACAGAGGCGTGAAGGCCAGGCACCACAATCTCTCTGCTCTCCGTCTCACTTCCTCTCTCACAGGCCTCTTCGCTTATCGAGGCTGACAATGGACAAGAACGCCATGGCAAAAAGTAATTATGAGGAAAAACTGCATAGCTGCCCACACAATCATCTGTGTCAGAGGCCACGCAACGAAACACAGGGCTTGCTTAAATGAGCCTGACAGGCCTGGAGAATATCAATTTTGCCTCGCCTGATTTTATCTCCTTGCGCATGTATTATTAAACACTTTCTCATCAAGGCCACAATATGGAAATGATGAATGGTCGTCTGGATTGGCACTGCGGTTCTTCGAGGTCTGTGTGATAGCGATTGTCAGACACACAAACACAACCAGAGTACAAAGTCACACAAGTGCATAGATTCATGGGTGGCTGCCCTGCAGGAGACGGCCTGAGCCGTCTGATTGGGGTGCTGACTTAAATGAGATGTTTGCTGCCTCCGTGGCCGAACGGTGAGCGGCAGGGTCACAGCCCGTAATAACCGCCACTCATGGCCCCTCACACAAACCCACAAACATACACCAAATTGGCAGCACGTACCAACGTCCAAAGAAGTCAGAAGTTAGAATTACAGGTTTGCTGTCCTGATTGCAGGCCCCTCGCCGTGCGGCGCTCTGCCTGCTGGATGCAGGTACACACAGACTCATTACACCGCTGAGGCCCAATCAGCTCAACTCTGGGTTTGGAAAAGGATCGTAGCATGGGTGCTGCACGGAAGGAGGGAAATATACTTACGTAGAAAAGGCAATCACCCCCGTCACCTGAAATAGAGACCTGGAGCAGGTTCTCCACCTGAGTAGGTTCATTTCCACAGTCAGGTATAGAGTTTGGAATCTGTGATATTGCCATGTTCGACTGGACTACCTGCAAAGGTGACGAACAATGAAGTAAAGGTATTCTCTCTAGAAACGGTACGAGTTACATGAGCTTCAAAGTCCCACAGTACACATGGGCTCAGGTTACTGCTCTGGAACAAATGCATGAACAAAGTCCAGTGTGTTCATGACCAGACAAAACATGTAGATTGAGTGAATCTAGAGGAGGAGGTTGAGGCGTCTCTGCTCTGAATCTGTCAAACCTCAGCCTATCAAACACATCAATTCCGTCCTGTCCTCGCCACTCCAGCGTGCATCTTTGTCTCATTGTCTATCACAGCTGTCAATCCTTACCACTGGAGTTCACGTGAACATGTCAGCCCACCCCCCCCCCCCCCACACACACACACACACAAACACGAAACAGATACTGTTCCACCGGAAAACTAGATGTTGATAAGAGGCTTCCAGAGCAGCGGCGGACATGAGAGGAAAAGAAGAGAATCATTTCTTTCATCTTGATATCACAACAGATCCCGGCGAGGGAGCGTGTGCTCCAGTCGATGCGGGGAGGCTGAAAAGATATGGGAGGAACAGGGTGCAGCTCGAACTAATGGCAAGGCTGCCGTCTCCAAAGCTTCATTGAGTTTTTCAACACTGAATCCTAAAGTAACTTCGGAGTTCAGGCAGGAAAAAAAAACACACAGGCAGAGGTCAATGCCCTAAAAATAAAACAGTCATCATCTTCAAGAGTGAGCAGCCATGTTAGCAGCTCAACCTGGCTGTACTTCCTGGTTCAACATGCTTTGAGCTAAATGCTAATGCCAGTTTCATGTCCCTGTGGAATGCTAACACTCGTGAATTAGCATAAAACAGTCTGAAGGTCAGAGCTGGAGCTAGCAGGGAGCACCAGGGTTCAGGGGACACGTTTCCTGGTAACACATTTAGCAAGGGCAGCATGGTGGCAGCACAAGGTTCTAGGTTTTAATTCCACCAGCCAGCCAGGGCTTTTCTGTTTGGAGTTCATTATCAGGGTAGAATGACATGTGAGTAAGTGAGTTCAGTTTGGAACGATCAACAGGGAGGTCTCCTCAGAAAAGAGGAAAAATCCAGTTATTAGCTGATGAGAATTCCAGGGAGTGATCGTATGTCAAAGACATTCCCTTCGATATTCATGGTTACAGGGCAAAATCTACTAATCGCAGCTTCGTGGAATCAGTTGATGCTTCACAACCCAAAATTCATTCTTAAAATGCTCTGCATCAGCATCTCTGAGTGGGTAACGAGAAGCACATTCCTGAAGCCAGATGAATGTTCCTGTAGACACACAGCCAGCCTCTCTCTCAACAATACACTACACACACACACACACACACACACACACACACACACAGCCACCACATGCTGGGCTCACGTGTCCTGGGGATTCAGAGCTCGGGAAGGGGAGCAACACTGCTGAGCCCAAACAGAATCAGCCCGCCCGTTAAATGAGGCGTGACTCAGAACTCGTGCGTAATTTCTCTTGATGGTGTCTCAACGTGTTTTAAAGTCATTTATGTAACAACGCTGATGATTCACAGAGGAAGAGAGCAGAAATGGAGCAGAAAAAGAGCATATTGACTCTGTTTCGCATCCTACAGAGTTACATTCCCAACTGTACAGTGGGGCAGTCAGCACAAGGTCAGCACCGTGATGTCAGCTCCGAGGACGCCGCTGCGACACCCACAAAGTCAACCAATACAAGTGTTTTCCCTCGATTGAATTCTTTTCATGTCAAAAGTTATAAAAATGTCATGAGGATGCTCATCAACACGCACCCCATCAGTGTATTACACACCTCTGAAGACGCCATCTGTAGCTGTAACGATCCGCCAACGACGGCTGACTTCCTCCGAACCTTTTACAACCCTTCAGCCAAGGTGCTGTCTGTCTGTCTGTTGTTTCCAGTGCACTATGGGGGAGTGGTTTCTCCTCAGGACAATTGTGTACACAGTATTGTCCTTTTACTTTTCCAGTCTTCCTGTTGTCGTTTTGTGCCAAATTCAATATTTGACGGTCCCTCTTCCTCTGCTGGCTGATGGCCTGGTTCCTGCTGTAAAACTCTCGCCACGGGGAGGAACTGAAGCCACGCCGAAGGTGGAGGTCACGTTGAGCTCTAGTGCGGGTCAGATCAGTTGTAGCGCCACCTGATGGCAACAGAAATCAAGATGTTTTCACAGTCTGATGACCTCATCCCAGTGGGGATGTAACAGTGACGGGTGACGATGTCAGTGACTTGCATCCCCGTGCAGGACTACGATATTAGCAGAGCTGCTCCGCTTACATTCATATTCCTCACCACTAATAACTGATGACAGTCCCTCTAAATTACGATCAATCTGACAGAAATCTGAGGATTGTCTGCCTGCAATTTATTGCTAAATGATCTTATCTTGCTGAAAACTTGTCAGCTGAAATGAAGGGGAGGCAGATGGGAGATGAGGAATCCATTAGTTTACAAGGTAAAAGGCCAGAAACCTCTGTGAAGGAGGTAATTTTTTGCAAGATTACAGAGGAGTGTAATTGCAATGCCAATCGTAAGGATTTAGCAGCAATTTAAGACCAAATATCTCTCCGCTTTTGGAACTTTAAAAGTATCACTCTACATAAATGTGATAGCAATGCGTGGTGGAGAGGTGAGCTTGCATTGTTCGCAAAAAATAGGCGGCTGGAATGCGGCGCCAGAGAAGAATGGATCAGATGTATCCTGCCACATGAATCTTTCTGCTGAGTTTCATTGTGCTCATGCTGCTGTTCGCTTATGCATAAAGATCAGACCAGACTCCATAAAAGAGATTTAGAGGGGAGTCACAGACACTTTGCAGCAGGTCCATAACTGTCATTTCTCGCTATTACCTGTTAAAACATTTACAAAGCGGTGATGCAGCTCACTTATCAAACCGTTGCTTTTCTATTCCTGATGCATGTTTAGGCGACTTGGACGGCACTAATGACGCTGCTCCTTCACGGCGAGCTGTAATGTCTGACCTCATTATCCCACCAGCACCGCTTTCACTCCTTTCTTATTATTTAATGAGCGCAGTCACAGGTTAGGGTTGCCATCATCCTCCATCCTCCTTAGAGCTTGCGACGTGCTAATCAATGCAGCTCTGACAAACAATAAACCCACAATGTGCATCACATTCCTGATAGCAGGGAGGTAATAACACACCCAGAAAAAACATTGATCTCCTGCCGAGCTGAATTATTAAAATTATAGGACCTCATGTGTGGAAGCAAACACCAGGCGTGCATGCAAATGTTAAAAAACACAATGTGAACAAAGAGATGAAGCAACCAGCTCTTACTGTTCCTAACTAATGACACAGACTCACCCGCTGGGTGAGAGGAGGAGGGGGAGGCAGCAACATCGGCAAACTGGCCTCAGCAGCATGGGACAATAAGACAACATACAGTCGTAAAGTCACAACAACACACACACACACACACACATACATACACACACATATACACACAGACACACACACATATGCAAATACAGACACACACACAAATATACACACACAGACACAAACATACATACACACATACACACAAATATTCACACGCAAACACATGTGCGTGCGCACACGCATACAAACACACAAGCACACCATCTAGCCAAATCCCTCAAGCTTTTTTAATGTTCTGTTCTAACTACATCCACTTACACACACCAGCTCTGAAAAGGAGTGTGTGTGTGTGAGTGTGTGTGTGTGTGTGTGTGAGAGTGTGTGTGTGTGTGTGTGTGAGTGTGTGTGTGTGTGTGTGAGTGTGTGTGTGAGTGTGTGTGTGTGAGAGTGTGTGTGTGAGAGTGTGTGTGTGTGTGTGTGTGTGTGTGTGTGTGTGTGTGTGTGTGTGTGTGTGTGTGTGTGTGTGTCTCAAGGGAAGCTTAACCACTTGCATTTTGTGTCCGTGCAGAATTCGTCAGAGCTCAACTGAAAAGCACAGTGCCTTGTTGAACAATTATGGCCAGGCCATCAGGCTGGGACACCCAGGGGTCTGGAGCATTAATGGTCGTCTCAATTCTCCATATCTGATTGATGGAATGACCACTCACACTCTTCCTGGACCTCAAGGCCTTGGGCCGAAGTCCAAGAATCTCAAATGAAAGAGAACTGAAGAAGAGTCCTGCTTCCCATTTGTGCAGAGGGAAACGCTTTCACTTCCACCCTCCTGTCTTCTCCTTCATTTTCTTGCTCCTGTGCCCCCTCCATGTTTTCCCCTCTCACTGGGCCTTATTGCAACAAATCATGAGCAACACACACTGCTGCTTCTCTCTGGCTGAGCTGGACTTGTTCTGACACCCTCATTATGCCTTCTCTTCCTCACTTAGACTTTCTCTCTTTATGCTCTCATCTTCCTCTTCCCCAAACTACCGCAAACTGGGCATCTAGCAGCCGGAGCTGCCCTCTCTCTCTCTGAGGGGTGTCAAGGATCGAACCCGGGCTGCAGACCAATCACTGCACAAAGACAGAACCTGATCCGAGGTCTGATTTCTGGCCAAGATCCCTGCTGAAACCTGCAGCTCATCTTTTCCACGTCCCAACATTTGTCTTCTCACTGTTCTTGATGTGTTGTGTTTTATGTGTTTTCCAATCTCTTTTTCCCTCGTGGCACCGTGTCAGGCCGGGGCAGGCTGGCTGCTGAGCGTGGCGACATGGCAGGAGGAGGCAGAGAGGCGGGAGGGGAGCAGATGCTTGCGACAGTGTGGGGGCAGTAATGAGGGTCCCTATGATGGAGGAACAATCAGTGAGGACTGAATCCACACACACGCGCAGAACAGGGAGGGAGCAATGGGCTGACAAAAGCCCGGGGCCAGTTTCACTCACACACAGATTCACCACACACAACACAGTGAATAATGCAGAGGGAAACCATTACAATCACTCTCTACCAATCGCTGAGCAGAATACTGCTGGCTAGAAGTGAGTTAGCCACAATGCTTCTGTGCGATATTCATTTAGAACAAACCCAGCCTGCACAGCTCAGGTGAATCTGCTCGGCTGCAGGAAAGAGGAGGAGGGGAAGGATATTCTGGCACTCTCAGCCATTTTGTCTCATGGCAGGACGGCAGATATGACATCCCAGTGTGTTCCCCAAGCCTGCCTCTAAAATGCACGCAAAGCCTTTCAAAAGCATTACTGCACTGATGGAAGACATCGTTATTGTCCCGGACGTTTCAGTGAGAAGAAGGTTCGATTCACCCAAGTCAGAGCGTAGGAGGGAAAACAAACGGTACTAGCCGAGCGCGGGGTTCACGTTGCTGCTGAGGCATTTCAAGAAGTGGGGCAGAGGAGAGAGTGCATGTTGAAGTGAACAAGGTTTGAAAATAGCCTGGGATGAAGCAGCGTGGCTGATAATGTGCACATGCACAGGGCACTGCAGAAATGCACACGACAACAGGCGAAGCAAACAGGAACAAACAAAGAGCCCCGCATAAAAACATGCACTCGCTCGCCCAAACAGTCAAGAGCCTAAATCAGCAGCGCGCTGATGGTTTGAGCAGAGAAAGATTGATTACAATTGATTATGTCAGTGCAGGCAGTGGCACGTCTTTATCTGGCTCCTCTTGTGCGACTACGGATCAGTCGGTCCCAAATCTGACTGGGTTGGGACAGCAGTCACGCAGAAATGTGGAGTAAAAAATGTAAATATCTCTACAACACTGGTGTGGAATGTTATGTGCATTCCTGACTCACTGCATGCAGGCTGTGTGTTAGAACTACGACAAGTATCATTTTGGTTCCTAAACATCAGAGCACATTTTTATTTTATGAGGTTCAAGGAGGGGAGCAGTTCACCAAAGGTCTCATTTTGTCATTTCGGTAGTCTGAGTGTTCTAAAGACCAAAACAACCTGGAAGCAGTTTATTTTTTAATATTTCAAAAAGTTACCAAGACACTAATCAAGGCTGAGAGAGTGCGCTGAAGCCACATCCCCATCTCAGGATAAAGAAGTATTTTTCAGTGTGCATGTGTGTGTGTGTGTGTGTCAGCTTATAACTTGTATCAGGCATCTCGAGACTGACAGCAGTCAGTGTGCATTAGTGTTCAAGCTCCAGTGATGTATTTGACCCCAGTGTTTATCCTAGCCTCCGCCTCACAGACATGGACAGACAGGGACACAGCTACAGCCGCAAAGACTGAGTCTGTTACTTACACACACACACACACACACACACACACACACACACACACACACACACACGTGCGTTCTTGTTCTCCTCTTGATGCTCGGGGGATAATTTGAAGCGGTAGGTCTGTGAACGATCAGCCCTCTGCTGTAATTGGGTCCCTTGTCACCCGTAAAATTCATGTCAGTATTGGTCACATGGGACGCAAATCTAAATGGCATCAGTGTCCTACTTCTGTGTGTGTGTGTGTGTGTGTGTGTGTGTGTGTGTGTGTGTGTGTGTGTGTGTGTGTGTGTGTGGGAGGGGATGTTGCCAAAACATTAAATAAAGGTGCAGGGGTCTGGTCCGTGGCCCACAGGTACCACACCTATGTACTGTAGACTGGAAAGGGAGGAGGAAAGGAAGTGACATGGGATGAAATTATTACTTGATGTCATGGTTGCAATAGTGACTAACAACAGCACTGGACATGTGAACAACAAACCAACACAATGTGAAGTGGTCTTCTTACAACGTGGCTGAGAAACGCAGCATCGGGTGTTGATGATGCCTGCGTCCTCTACTAACTCAGTGCTCATCGTCTGAGTTTGAATTCAGTAGCAATGGGAGATGCGTGCAGCGGAATACTGGCAGACTTGTGTTCAGTTCTGGAGCCACAAAGCTCTGAAGCAGCAGCCACCTCCAGAATCTTCCCAGAGAAAACCTGAATAAGACACTGTAACTACATGTACTTCAGTGAAAACAGCTTCTCTTATGTGAAATTAATCACCGAGCCTTGAGCAAATCAGAATTACATATTCAACCGGGCCTTTGTATGCTGAATATGAATGACGACCTTTGGAGATGTTGTTTTTTTTAAGTCAAGTGTCCTCTAGTAGCCTGAGGATGACTCACCTGATAAAATATAAAACTAGTGTACTGTATTTTTAAAAGGTAATGTCCATTCACATTATGGGGGGGGGGGGGGGGGGGGGGCACACAAGGAGAAAACAGTAAAACAACAGCTAAACATCATGAAGAAAGTCTAGCGTAAGGCTGATATTTTATGGTGCAGAGCAGAGTTCTCCTTGTCCCCATCGGAATCTTTGAGTAATGATACACAATCCAAGTATTTAAGCTCATAAGAGTCAAAAGCAATCTTATGCCTTGCTTCTGTTTAGTTCCATGATGGCACGTGAGTCTACCCGAAGCCCAACATTCCTAAAGGAGGCTCCTTGACCTCCGATGTGCTTGTGAAGCTCTTCTCCTTACTTTTGATCCAATATTTGCCCCAGTTATAGAGAAGGAACTGGACTTTAGCTGCTGGATTCGGAGAGACAGTAGACAAAGTGCTGGCGAGCTCAAATGCTACGAGTGAGCTACCAGGCTATTGCTATTTCTGCAGCCGTCTCTGAAGTGCTTCAAACACATCTTCCACGTAACTACAGTCTTAGTCTGTGAACACAGGCTTTAATAATGGTGATAAATAACAAGACTGTGTGATCATTCAAATTTCACATTCAGACAAAAAATGCCATTTGAAGTTCCTTCCACCCTGGAGGCCAGAACTACCATTTGGCGTAGTGTCATACCCTGTCAATGCAAACAAAAGCCACAGCTGTAGCTATGTAGCCTTCTCCACTTCAGACAGCAGTGTGTCGATCAAAGATGAGCTTTGATGGAACGACTGATGCAGGTGGGAAATCTGGAGGCTGCGACCGTAAACTCTAACAGCAAGTCGGTGCTATCTACCATTAAAGTCCGCAAGGGCCATCTGTGGAAGGCGCAGTAATGAAGTAGGAAGCTGCTGACACAATCATTGCAAGAATCAGGCAATGAGGCTAAGAAGAAGGAATACAAAAGGAGTTTGAAGTAATTTGGTAGAAAGACACAAGATGGACAGAGGGGCATTAGTGAGAGGATGATAATTAGCAGGAGACTTTACTGCTAAGCACTAAGCATTTGGTCCGTCTCTCTTCAAACACTATAATGATACAGTGTCAGTGCAGACGTCCATATTGGGTCACACGTCATTCACAGTGTCTGTGTGGTTCTGAGCTGCCAGCACCCTGAGTGAGGCCTCGGGGGGTTGCACAAGTCTTCACTGCTGTTTTGGGGGCAAAAAGACGCGTTTCCTTGAAGATGTTTGTTCAGAACTTTCGGCCTTTTGGATGAGAGGGGAAATGACACAGAACTTAAGTGTCACCATGACCTGGGTGACTGAGAATATTAACCAAGCAGATTAGACAGTGTGTGGATGAAGTGCATGACTTTGGTCGCTTCAGTGAGAACGTCCAGACCGCAAATTACTGCCAGTTTGCTGTCATGACAGGAGAGAATGCTGAAACATTCAGCTCTAAGGATTGGAGATCAATAGCCTTTATCCTTCACACACCTTTTATCCTCTAGATAACTATCTTATCAATTTGTCAATCAATAAAATCTGAAATGTTTTGCAGACCTGTAAAATTGAAGTGAACATGGAACAGGAACAGGAAGTCTCTAACTTCTCCCAGGTGTCCTGGCCAGAGAAGCACAGCAGTGTCAGCAACCCGCATCGGATAGAAGTTCTCTTGATCCGTCCATTTAAAGGCTAAATAAGCTGACAATGAATCGGTTGATATGGGACATGCGTGTATAGTAAGTAGTTTTTGTGACAACATGAAGGTTCAGACCATTCAGTAAATGCTACAATACAGCACGTGTCCACATCTTAGGCCACCAGCAGAGCTACTGGAGGTATACTGGTGAAGTCAGCCAATGCTGCCTCCAGTCATGTAGGGCTGATGACCCCTGACACAGTCTCATTAATCCAGTAAAAGAATCTTCCAGACACTTTAGCGGCGTTTGTTCTTTCCAGTGGACATGTGTACATGTACTGAACCATTCAGGCCTCTAAGGCTTTGACACTTTCTATAGTAGTACTTTACTCGTAGTAAGATGGCGCCGTAGAGACGGTGGCCTGTCATAGCAGCTCCTCGTTTTACTGTAGGTTTTTTGTGTTTTTATTGTGTTTGTTGTTTGTTTCTAGTCTTTATTTTTGCACTGCCCTGCGCATCTCCGCAACACACAACAAACTGGACACTTCTATCACTTTGAACCACACTTGCGCGCATTGTTTACACCTGTAACCAGCTGATGGCCCTGAGGCACAGCACGACTGGAGGTAAGCACATCATACTGGTGGAGTGTCAGAGGAGATGGCGAGGCTGCAGAGCGGGGATTAAACAGAGGATGGAGAAGAGAAGGCTCTAGCCGTTTAGCCCTGCAGTCATCACTGGAAATGGAAGATCATTGGCAAATAAAGTGGACAAACTGGAAGCGCTTGCCAGGACACGGGGGGTACAGGGAGTCCAGTATCATGTGTTTTATGGAAACACGAACAGATACCGGACTCCAACGTCACCATTCCCCGCTTCCAGACGGTTTGAGCCGACAGAGACGCCACCGCAACCGGCAAGAAGAAAGGAGGGGGACTCGCTGTGCTCGTGAACAACAGGTGGTGCCACCCAGGGCCCGTATCTGATAAAGACACAGAGCTCGTCGCAATCGGACTTCGTTCATAATATTTGCCAAGGAAGTTGTCCAGTGTCATCACCATCACTGTTTACATTCCTCCGTCTGGAAACGCAGAGGCAGTGTGTGATGTCATCCACACTGTAACTGCTGCATTACAGACAAAACACCCTGGGGCCTTCATCATAATCACAGGTGACTTTAACCATGTTTCCCTCTCATCCACACTCCCAACCTTCTTCCAGTTTGTAAAATGTGCCACCCATGAAAAACAGGACTTTGGACCTGCTGTACGCAAATGTTAAGGGTGCGTACAGCTCCCCTGCCCTGCCACCACTCGGCAGGTCAGACCAAAACCTAGTCCTGCTCTCACCATCATATCAGCCTGCGGTTCAGCAGCACCCAGTCACAGTGAGGACAGTGAGGAAATGTTTCCTGATTCCATGGAAACACTGTGTGGAGCGCTGGAGGCCACAGACTGGGATGCTCTGTGTGAGCCACATGGTGAGGACATTGATGGCCTGACTGACTGTGTCCCTGAGTACTTTGGGTTCTGCACAGACAACATCATTCCCACCAAAGAGGTCCGCTGTTAAGCAAACAACAAACTGTGGGTAACCAGCGACCTGAAGGCCCTTCTCAATGAAAAGAAGAGGGCCTTTAGATCACGGGACAGTGCAGAACTCCAACGAGTACAAAAGGAGCTCAAATGCTGCATCAGGGAGTGCAAGGACAAATTCAGAAGGAAACTGGAGCACAAACTAGAAGACAACAACAACAAGGAAATCATGAGTGGGATGAGAGAGATCACCAGCTTCCAAAGGAGAGGCGGGGAGCAGCTGAGGGGGGGTGTAACACGTGCCAACGAGTTGAAAATGTTTTTCAGTAGATTCAACTCCAACCCCCCTACCCCTGGCAGCACCCCTACTGCCTCCACTGCATGCAGTCCTCCCTGGACAGACCCAACACCTCAGTCCAGATCATGTTCTTTGACTTCTCCAGCGCCTTCAACACCATACAGC